>NC_135801.1:51589333-51875293 GCF_964213995.1 Mustelus asterias | reverse complement strand
GCCCCCCCCCTCCTCCCCTCCCCTCCCCCCTCGCCGCGCCCTCCTCCCCCCCTCGCGCGCCCCTCCTCCCCCCTCGCGCGCCCTCCTCCCCCTCGCGCGCCCTCCTCCCCCCCTCGCGCGCCCTCCTCCCCCCTCGCGCGCCCTCGCCCCCTCCCCCCCTCGCGCGCCCTCCTCCCCCCCTCGCGCGCCCTCCTCCCCCCCTCGCGCGCCCTCCTCCCCCCCTCGCGCGCCCTCCTCCCCCCCTCGCGCGCCCTCCTCCCCCCCTCGCGCGCCCTCCTCCCCCCCTCGCGCGCCCTCCTCCCCCCCTCGCGCGCCCTCCTCCCCCCTCGCGCGCCCTCCTCCCCCCCTCGCGCGCCTCCTCCCCCCTCGCGCGCCCTCCTCCCCCCCTCGCGCGCCCTCCTCCCCCCCCTCGCGCGCCCTCCTCCCCCCCTCGCGCGCCCTCCTCCCCCCCCTCGCGCGCCTCCTCCCCCCCTCGCGCGCCCTCCTCCCTCCCCTCGCGCGCCCTCCTCCCCCCCTCGCGCGCCCTCCTCCCCCCCTCGCGCGCCCTCCTCCCCCCCTCGCGCGCCCTCCTCCCCCCCCTCGCGCGCCCTCCTCCCCCCCTCGCGCGCCCTCCTCCCCCCTCGCGCGCCCTCCTCCCCCCTCGCGCGCCCTCCTCCCCCCTCGCGCGCCCTCCTCCCCCCTCGCGCGCCCTCCTCCCCCCCTCGCGCGCCCTCCTCCCCCCCTCGCGCGCCCTCCTCCCCCCCTCGCGCGCCCTCCTCCCCCCCTCGCGCGCCCTCCTCCCCCCTCGCGCGCCCCTCCCCCCCTCGCGCGCCCTCCTCCCCCCCTCGCGCGCCCTCCTCCCCCCTCGCGCGCCTCCTCCCCCCCTCGCGCGCCCTCCTCCCCCCCTCGCGCGCCCTCCTCCCCCCCTCGCGCGCCCTCCCCCCCCCCTCGCGCGCCCTCCTCCCCCCCCTCGCGCGCCCTCCTCCCCCCCTCGCGCGCCCTCCTCCCCCCTCGCGCGCCCTCCTCCCCCCCCTCGCGCGCCCTCCTCCCCCCCTCGCGCGCCCTCCTCCCCCCCTCGCGCGCCCTCCTCCCCCCCCTCGCGCGCCCTCCTCCCCCCCTCGCGCGCCCTCCTCCCCCCCTCGCGCGCCCTCCTCCCCCTCGCGCGCCCCTCCTCCCCCCTCGCGCGCCCTCCTCCCCCCCTCGCGCGCCCTCCTCCCCCCCTCGCGCGCCCTCCTCCCCCCCTCGCGCGCCCTCCTCCCCCCCTCGCGCGCCCTCCTCCCCCCCTCGCGCGCCCTCCTCCCCCCCTCGCGCGCCCTCCTCCCCCCCTCGCGCGCCCTCCTCCCCCCTCGCGCGCCCTCCTCCCCCCCTCGCGCGCCCTCCTCCCCCCCCTCGGCGCGCCCCTCCTCCCCCCCCCTCGCGCGCCCTCCTCCCCCCCTCGCGCGCCCTCCTCCCCCCTCGCGCGCCCTCCTCCCCCCCTCGCGCGCCCTCCTCCCCCCTCGCGCGCCCTCCTCCCCCCTCCGCGCGCCCTCCTCCCCCCTCGCGCGCCCTCCTCCCCCCCTCGCGCGCCCTCCTCCCCCCCTCGCGCGCCCTCCTCCCCCCCTCGCGCGCCCTCCTCCCCCCCTCGCGCGCCCTCCTCCCCCCCTCGCGCCCTCCTCCCCCCCTCCGCGCGCCCTCCTCCCCCCTCGCCGCGCCCTCCTCCCCCCCTCCGCGCCCTCCTCCCCCCTCCCGCGCCCTCCTCCCCCCCTCCGCGCCCTCCTCCCCCCTCCCGCGCCCTCCTCCCCCGCGCCCCTCCCGCGCCCCTCCTCCCCCCTCCCGCGCCCTCCTCCCCCCCTCCCGCGCCCTCCTCCCCCCTCCCGCGCCCTCCTCCCCCCCCTCCCGCGCCCTCCTCCCCCCCTCCCGCGCCCTCCCCCCCCCTCCCGCGCCCTCCTCCCCCCCCTCCCGCGCCCTCCCCCCGCGCTCCCCCTCCCGCGCCCTCCCTCCCCCCTCCCGCGCCCTCCCCCCCCTCCCGCGCCCCTCCTCCCCCCGCGCCTCCCCCTCCCCCCCCCTCCCGCGCCCTCCTCCCCCCCTCCCGCGCCCTCCTCCCCGCCCGCTCCCTCCCCTCCTCCCCCCGCCCGCTCCTCCCCCCCCGCCCGCTCCTCCCCCCCCGCCCGCTCCTCCCCCCCCCCGCCCGCCTCCTCCCCCCCCGCCCGCTCCTCCCCCCCGCCCGCTCCTCCCCCCCGCCCGCTCCTCCCCCCCCGCCCGCTCCTCCCCCCCGCCCGCTCCTCCCCCCCCGCCCGCTCCTCCCCCCCGCCCGCTCCTCCCCCCCCGCCCGCTCCTCCCCCCCCGCCCGCTCCTCCCCCCCCGCCCGCTCCTCCCCCCCCGCCCGCTCTCCCCCCGCCCGCTCCTCCCCCCCGCCCGCTCCTCCCCCCTCCCGCTCCTCCCCCCGCCCGCTCCTCCCCCCTGCCCGTTCCTCCCCCCCCGCCCGCTCCTCCCCCGCCCGCTCCTCCCCCCCCTCCCGCTCCTCCTCCCCCCCCCCGCTCCTCCCCGCCCGCGTGCGCGCTCCCCCCCTTGCGCGGCGCTCCCCCCCCGTCGCTCGCGCGCGCTCCTCTCCTCCACCCCCCGCTCGCGCGCGCGTGCTCTCTCCCCCCCGCTCGCGCGCGCGTGCTCTCTCCCCCCCGCGCGCGTGCTCTCTCCCCCCGCTCGCGCGCGCGTGTGCTCTCTCCCCCCTCGCTTGCGCTCCCCTCCCCCCCTCGCTCGCGCTCCCCTCCCCCCCTCGCTCGCGCTCCCCTCCCCCCCTCGCTCGCGCTCCCCTCCCCCCCCTCGCTCGCGCTCCCCTCCCCCCCTCGCTCGCGCTCCCCTCCCCCCCTCGCTCGCGCTCCCCTCCCCCCTCGCTCGCGCTCCCCTCCCCCCTCGCTCGCGCTCCCCTCCCACCCTCGCTCGCGCTCCCCTCCCACCCTCGCTCGCGCTCCCCTCCCCCCCTCGCTCGCGCTCCCCTCCCCCCCTCGCTCGCGCTCCCCTCCCCCCCTCGCTCGCGCTCCCCTCCCCCCTCGCTCGCGCTCCCCTCCCCCCCTCGCTCGCGCTCCCCTCCCCCCCTCGCTCGCGCTCCCCTCCCCCCTCGCTCGCGCTCCCCCTCCCCCCCTCGCTCGCGCTCCCTCCCCCCTCGCTCGCGCTCCCCTCCCCCCCTCGCTCGCGCTCCCCTCCCCCCCTCGCTCGCGCTCCCCTCCCCCCCTCGCTCGCGCTCCCCTCCCCCCCTCGCTCGCGCTCCCCTCCCCCCTCGCTCGCGCTCCCCTCCCCCCTCGCTCGCGCTCCCCTCCCCCCCTCGCTCGCGCTCCCCTCCCCCCCTCGCTCGCGCTCCCCTCCCCCCCTCGCTCGCGCTCCCCTCCCCCCCTCGCTCGCGCTCCCCTCCCCCCTCGCTCGCGCTCCCCTCCCCCCTCGCTCGCGCTCCCCTCCCCCCTCGCTCGCGCTCCCCTCCCCCCCTCGCTCGCGCTCCCCCTCCCCCCCTCGCTCGCGCTCCCCTCCCCCCCTCGCTCGCGCTCCCCTCCCCCCCTCGCTCGCGCTCCCCTCCCCCCCTCGCTCGCGCTCCCCTCCCCCCCTCGCTCGCGCTCCCCTCCCCCCTCGCTCGCGCTCCCCTCCCCCCTCGCTCGCGCTCCCCCTCCCCCCCTCGCTCGCGCTCCCCTCCCCCCTCGCTCGCGCTCCCCCTCCCCCCCTCGCTCGCGCTCCCCTCCCCCCTCGCTCGCGCTCCCCTCCCCCCCTCGCTCGCGCTCCCCTCCCCCCCTCGCTCGCGCTCCCCTCCCCCCCTCGCTCGCGCTCCCCTCCCCCCTCGCTCGCGCTCCCCCTCCCCCCTCGCTCGCGCTCCCCTCCCCCCCTCGCTCGCGCTCCCCTCCCCCCTCGCTCGCGCTCCCCTCCCCCCTCGCTCGCGCTCCCCTCCCCCCCTCGCTCGCGCTCCCCTCCCCCCCTCGCTCGCGCTCCCCTCCCCCCCTCGCTCGCGCTCCCCTCCCCCCTCGCTCGCGCTCCCCTCCCCCCCTCGCTCGCGCTCCCCTCCCCCCCTCGCTCGCGCTCCCCTCCCCCCCTCGCTCGCGCTCCCCTCCCCCCCTCGCTCGCGCGCGCGCTCCCCCCCTCGCTCGCGCGCGCGCTCCCCCCCTCGCCCGCGCGCGCGCTCCCCCCCTCGCTCGCGCGCGCGCTCCCCCCCTCGCTCGCGCGCGCGCTCCCTCCCCTCCCCCCATCGCTCGCACGCTCCCCCTCCCTCACGCTCTCTTCCCCTCCCCCTCCCTCACGCACGCTCCCCTCTCTCGCTCGCTCGAGCGCGCTCCCCTCCCCCCCTGCTCGCGCGCGCTCTCCCCCCTCCCCCCCTCGCGTGGGCGCTCCCTCCTCGCTCGCGCGCGCTCCTTCCTCGCTCGTGTGCGCTCCCCCCTCGCTCGCGCGTTCCCTCCGCGCTCGCGCTCACCCCCCTCGCGTGCTCGCTCTCCCCCTCTCTCTGCCCCCCCCCCCCCCCCCCCCCCCCGGTGCGGTCACTTCTCTTTTCCCCCCCCCTTCCGCGCGTGCTTTCCCTCCCAGCGCGCGCTCCCCCTCCCGCTCCCTCTCTCCCCTCCCTCTCCCCTACCTTCTCGTGCCCTCTCTCCCCCCTCGTGCTCTCTCTCCCACCCACCCCCCGCGCGCTCTCTCTCCCACCCACCCCGTCCCCCGCGTGCTCTCGCCCCACGCTCTTCTCCCGCCCCGCTCCATCCTCACGCCCCCCCCCCCCCCCCTCCAGCCTCTCCTCCTCGCTATCAGGAAAGTTGGATTGCCCAACTTTGTTCAAATTGAAACCGAGCAGGTAAACTCTGGGAAAACATTGCCTCGTGGAAAGAACCGGGAATGACTGTTCCCCCAGCTTTTGTTAATTTGAAAAGGCGCACTGTTTGGACATGTTCCTTCTGTCTACAAAGGTGTGCGTCCGTTCCTCATGGCAATGGTTGACCAATTGGAGTCAACCTGCCCGGTTAGAATTTGAACAGTCCTTGGCAGTTCACTGTTCCATGCTGCATTCTCCATTGCAATGTCTCCACCAGAGTCCACTTGCCAATCAATCAACAATCTCTTCTCATATAAATTGTTTTCTCCATTACTGCTCGTAACTTCATGTGAGCTGCCCTGATGCAAGCAAAACAAAAATATTTGATAGCATGTCTCTTGTTTTTCAGCTGTGTGTATATATATATGAGAGATACCATTTGATCATGCTCTGAATTTGTAAGTCTTTATTTTGCTAACCAACAAAGCAGTTTTCAATGTTATGGAGCATTTTTACATTTGTTTTCCTTCCTTTCTTTCATTCCAGTTCTTCCTCCCGTGTTGGTTCCAAGGCACAGTGAATTCAATCCGCAACATAGTCTACTTGCACAGTTCCGTAATTTGGGGCATAATGATCCTCCTATGCCACAAAATGCTGCCTTTCCAGTTTCCTTTCAGCAACCAAACACCCATCCATTCCCCAACTCTCCCAACAGAAGTTACCCCAGCTCCCCAGGAAGCAGTACATATCCTCATTCTCCAGCAAGCTCTGGACCAAGCAGCCCATTTCAGATGCCAGGTAAGAATAACATTCTGCTATGTTATAACAGTTCTTGGTCTTCATAGTGATATTACCTACCCAAGTTAGATCTAGCAAAAGTAGTTCATTTTTGTTGCGGAATTTCTTTCCTTTTACAAGACACTATCATCTTTTATCATATTAAAGCAGTCTGTTTCTCTTTTTTAGGAATTTTAGTTTTCAGCATAATTTTTGTTGAGGAATAACAAGGGCGTTGTGAAGTGGTGAGAGGAAAGCAAAGCAAATAATCGATCTGACTCTGACACAGAAATGAGTTATGGCCATTTCTTTAGAACAGTAATGGGTGCTTAGAATTCACTGCCATGTGCAGATGTATAGTATTGTAATCACATTCTAGAATAAACTGGTCTGTTCCCAATAAATGGAACATAGCATTTGATTGATTGTTACACTAGGCTTGTCAGGTACAATTGATTGCATGCTTCCTCTTGTGAAAAGAAAACAGACTGATTTGATCAAAACTGCAGTCATAATGGCTTCCTTCACTGAAATTGATTCTAGGAGGGAGAGCTCATAGTTTATAACTCCAGAGCAAGATAGAAGCAGTGATTTTAGTGGTGAACTATTACAGTTATCATAGAATTCCTACAGTGCAGAAGGAGGCCATTCAGGCATCAAATTAGCACTGACTCAGCATTCTACCCAGACGGAACCAGTACTTAGAAACATAGAAAGAAACATAGAAAAACTACAGCACAAAACAGGCCCTTCAGCCCCACAAGTTGTGCCGAACATATCCCTACCTTTTAGGCCTACCTGTAACCCTCCATCCTATTAAGTCCCATGTACTCATCCAGGAGTCTCTTAAAAGACCCTATTGAGTTCGTCTCCACCACCACTGACGGCTGCCGATTCCACCCGCCCACCACCCTCTGTGTGAAAAACTTCCCCCTAACATCTCCCCTGTACCTACCCCCCAGCACCTTAAACCTGTGTCCTCTCGTAGCAACCATTTCCACCCTGGGAAAAAGCCTCTGAGAGTCCACCCGATCTATGCTTCTCAACATCTTATATACCTCTATTAGGTCTTCTCTCATCCTACGTCTCTCCAAGGAGAAAAGACTGAGCTCCCTCAGCCTATCCTCAAGGCATGCCACTCAATCCAGGCAACATCCTTGTAAATCTCCTCTGCACCCTTTCAATCTTTTCCACGTCCTTCCTGTAATGAGGCGACCAGAACTGAGCACAGTACTCCAAGTGGGGTTTGACGAGGGTCTTATATAGCTGCATCATTATCCCCGGACTCCTAAACTCAATCCCTCGATTGATAAAGGCCAGCACACCATACGCCTTCTTAACCACCTCCTCCACCTGCGGGGCCGATTTTAGAGTCCTATGGACCCGGACCCCAAGGTCCTTCTGATCCTCTACAGTACTAAGAGTCTTTCCCTTTACATTGTACTCCTTCATCCCATTTGACCTGCCAAAATGGACCACTACGCATTTATCTGGGTTGAGGTCCATTTGCCACTTCTCCGCCCAGTCTTTCATCCTATCTATGTCCCTCTGTAACTTCTGACGTCCCTCCAGACTATCCACAACCCCACCAACCTTCGTGTCGTCGGCAAACTTACTAACCCATCTCTCCACTTCCTCATCCAGGTCATTTATGAAAATGACAAACAGCAAGGGTCCCAGAACAGACCCCTGGGGCACACCACTGGTGACCGACCTCCATTTAGAAAAAGGACCCATCTATACCCACTCTCTGCCTCCTTTGGGCAAGCCAGTTCTGGATCCACAGGGCAGCAGCCCCTTGGATCCCATGCCCTCTCACTTTTTCTAGAAGCCTTGCATGGGGGACCTTATCTAACGCCTTGCTAAAATCCATATAAACCACATCTATCGCTTTCCCTTCGTCACATTTTCGAAGAACTCCACCAGGCACATAAGGCACGATCTGCCTTTGACAAAGCCATGCTGAGTATTCTTGAGCATACTAAACCTCTCTCAATGCTCATAAATCTTGTCCCTCAGGATCTTCTCCATCAGCTTACCAACCACTGAGGTTAGACTCACCGGTCGGTAATTTCCTGGGCTATCCCTATTCCCCTTCTTGAAAATAGGAACCACATCCGCAATCCTCCGGCACCTCTCCCTTGATTGACAGGCAGTCAACTGTAAGAGAAATACATTGAAGCCATGAGAGCGACATTAAGTTGAAGCTATTGAGCGCCCTTAAATTTTTAATGAGCAGCTCAGTGTCTAATTTTAAGCTTGCAGTTTTTACTTAAATACATTTTCAGTACTTTGAAGCAGGTTTTTAAAATTTAGTTCAAAGTGACTCAAACATGGAGAAATACATTTATTTAAACAAATAGCACAGATTAAGCCACAATCTATATTGGGAAGCTAAACCTATATTTCAGTTTTACTATTTCTACATCCTCCTCTTAGAAGCAGCTAAGCTATTTATTGCAAGGTCATACGCTGGATGCATGCAAGCCCATTTAACCCATATCCCCCCCAGCATCCAGTTGTCAAATTCTTCCATTGTTTTCCTCCAGTGTCTAACCCGGAAGTACATTTCATGTGGTGAAATTATCATGTGGTGAAATTAATCCCTGACATGAGTCCCAAATTTCCTCCTTTGCAGTTCAATCTCTTCCTTACCTTTCTTCTACCATTGTGAATTGATTTTGGTACTGAATTTACTTTTCCCCCATTCAGTGTTTGCATACCTCTGAAGTCTCTCTCTCTTGGCTGTATTCAAGTTTTTTCAATTGTTTTTCAAAACTCAGTATTTTGTTGCGAGGGTTACATAGAATCTGGAGTATGGAAATGGACCATCCAGCCCAACTGGTCTATGCCAGCGGTTTTTAAAAAGTGCAATCTTCCCTAACTATGAACTCTTTCCATCCCTCCCCCATATCCCATTATTTCCCATCTCTCACATGTGCATCAAGCCTTAATGTGTCAGTGCCATCTGCTGCAATGTTTCCATTTGGTACTGAGTTCTGCATTCTTGCTGTTCACTATGCACAGATCTACCAGAATTTTTACTGATGTTGTGGTTATCTTATATTTATGCCCTCTTGTTCATGACTCAACCACAAGTAGTAACCATTTCTCAACATCCACGCTATCAAACTGCTTCATAATATTCAAGATTTCTATCAGCCTTCCACTTAGACTTAAATTTCAATGGAAAAAGATATTTGTTGAAGCTTTTCATCTTGAACTCATTGGGACAGATGCCAGAGTGCCAAATTTTAAAGGGAAAAGCAAATGATCATGCAGGAGAAGAGGGGTGCTAATTGATTGGTTAACAAGTTATCTTTGATTAGTTGAGGTGTTACCATGGTAAATGCACCAGGGAGCTATTGTCCCCATTCTTTAGTTTATTCAGAAAAGGTGCAATGTTTGGGCATACTTGTTTTGCCTGTAGAGCACTGGGCCCTGCAAATGAATGTAGGTATCATCTGGCAAGCCCAACCTAAATTGGTTGTTAGTATGAATGCTACCCAATCGCAGAATCATATCTAACAGTAGACATTATGTTCTGAGTTTTCTAAGTACAAGTTATTTGAGTGCAGTCGATATTCTGCCAATTGTGAACAGCCGAAGGGGTGTGCTGTTTGATGCATTCTGCCAGTCATTAGGACGTACAGTTTATGGACCTGGCACTGAAATTCATATACCACGTTACTCATTTGTGCGGTAGGCAGAGCATCTTTTTGGCTTGATGGCAGCAACCTGTAAGTAGAAGGCACTGCTTGTGTTGCCATGTGCAGTAGCAGTGTGTAATAACGAGCTTCACTTGATGCTCAAATGTTTGCGATACATTACCTTTCCAAGGCAATTTGAGGTTGACTGGACACTTCTCAAGTCTGAAGGTGACAGCCTTGGACCCATTCATGAGTATGCAGGATACACAGTAAGCAATAATCTGATCATTATCTTGTAAGATAGCTTTGATGCACCCTGTTACGGTGTCAGGTTTACACAATGAGCAAATTGCTAACTTCCTATTTACAAGAATGCTGATAAGGCCAATCTTGTAGCATGAGCTGTAGGAATTCCAAGGCATATATTGACCAGTGAAGGTAGGCTTGAGGTACACAGTAGTATAGAACCCACTGGTGGATTTCTTAACTAGCACATCAGGGAAAGGAAGCTGATTAGATTGCTCCATTTCAAAGGAGTGTAGATTAGAGCATATTAAGGTGTGGTAAGTTTTTATGTGCAGCTGCATATTCAAGTATAGCAAACATATAATCTATGTATTGGAAACATGCAAAGGGTAGGAGACGAGGGATCATTCCATCAAAAACATTTTTATTGTGGCATACAATAAAAATTAAAACGCGAACAGACCCTGCAAAGGAACCAGTGGGAACACCATTTATTTGGGCATGTATAGTATATTAAAGCTGAATGCAACTATACAAGTTGCTGAGTTCCTAAGTTCAATGAATAAAGATTTAGAACATGGCAGCGTGTCTAGATTGTCAAATGTCCATGACTTTTTTAAACAGCACATTCATGAATCAGCTCACAATGTTGAACAGGTATATTTCTGTTGATATGCAGATCGCATGTCGTCTTCACGAAAGTGAAGGAATCCTTCACTGTACTCGAACAATCTGTGTTTGCAAAACTCTCACATATTGTCTAACATTAGATGTGATTCCACAAAAGAGCAGCATTTATTAAGATGCAGTAACAGCTAATTTAAGATTATCAGTTGGTCAGATCACATACGTTTGCTAGAAGCTCCAAATGCAGAGTTCTCTCCTTGCAAGCAAAAGGAATATGTTCAGAGATTACACCTTTTTTGAATAAATAAAAGCATGGGGACAAAAGCTCCCTGGTGTGTTCGCCGTGGTAATGTCTTGACCAATCCGAGCCAACTTGCCCACTTTTCTCATGCAGGATAAATTATTGCTTCTTTGAAATTTGGCATTCTTGCAATTGTCCTAATGAGTGCAAGATGAAAAGCTTTGACAACATGTCTTTTTTTTTCAACAATACTCCCAAATCCTGTATTACCAAGGGCATCATTATAGTCATTAAAATACTTTATGTAATGCATTCTAGTAGAATAGGATAAAATAGAATCCTTACAGTGCAGAAGGGGGCCATTCGTCCCATCGAGTCTGCACCGACCACAATCCCACCCAGGCCCTAGCCTCATAACCCCATGTATTTATCCTAGCTAGTCCCCCTGACAAGGGACAATTTAGCATGGCCAATCCACCTAACCCGCAAATCTTTGGAGTGTGGGAGGAAACCGGAGCACCCGGAGGAAACCGATGCTGACATGGGGGAGAATGTGCAAACTCCACACAGACAGTGACCCAAGCCAGGAATTGAACCCAGATCCCTGGCGCTGTGAGGCAGCAGTGTTAGCCACTGTGCCGTAGATTCCTGGCGAACTCCTCAATCACCTGCTCTGTCAGCCTGTTTGTTGTCATCTATAAATTTGCTTGGCTCACACTTAAGTCCAAATCATTGTACGTTAGACTAACTGATGGCCCCAAGTTTACCACACTGCACTCGATAGTCCTTCCCCACCCCATTCATGTAACCGTACTCCTCTTAAGTATTCAGTACTTATTCTTTTAAGCAATTTATGTATCCTTCAGCTTTATCCAGGATTCCCACCAAAATAAGTTTAACTACAGATTTTAAAATTGAATATTTTCTGAATTATGTGCCAACATCACTTGCATTTTTTAAAAAGAGATATTTGCTTTGATTTGAAGCTACTTATCATTCAATATAGTTGTCATTTGTTTTTGTCTGTCTATAGCAGATACCCCTCCTCCTGCATATATGCCTCCAGATGATCAGATGACACAAGACAGTTCACAGCCCATGGATACATCAAATATTCTTATTCCTACAATACCACCAAATATAACCAACAGAGCAGGTAATGTGTGGAAACTGTAAACCAAGAGCTGAAAACAAAATAACTTGTAGTGCTCTTATATTTCATGAATGTAAAATGTGTAGATTGGAGGCTGACTATGGTATGGTGATTGGTGATCCCTTTTGGATGTATATATTATAATATGAATCAATTTGGAGCTGTTTCTTGTTCTGAAGATCTTTCACTAATCTACCTCAAAGTCTAAAATAGCTCCTTCATTCTTCTGGTTTATTTTTCTTTAAATGCCTATTTGGTGAATGCTGCATGATTTTTTTTGTGAAGCATCAATATATTTTCCCCAAAGACTTCATAATTTGACCTGGGTATTTTTGATTCTTGATCTACAGTTAGTTCATCTGAGCCCAGACAGCACTGGGACCACTCCAGCTGATAATCATCTTGATCTAGAGTTCTACTGTTTGATTCAGTAACTTCCACTCAGAAGTTTGCAGAAAAAAGGGTAGAATTGAGTTTGACCTTTCATTTTCTCCCATTCTGCTGGTGCTCCCACTAGAGTTGCACTGTAAGAATGGGTTTTGGATCAGGTGAGCAAATGGATACCCATATGGTTCTATATTTAAATTTGATGATCTGATTATTGTTCATATCCAATTTAATGGTTTTTAAAATGATGCTGACAGCATATTTGTTGCCCTGAGATGATGGTGGAATGGCTTCTCCTTGAACTGCTGGTGCTTTTGTGAGGTGATGCTCCTATAATGGCATGATGTGGAGATGCCGGGGTTGGACTGGGGTAAACACAGTAAGAAGTCTCACAACACCAGGTTAAAGTCCAACAGACTTCTTATCCTACTTCTTACTGTGCTTACCCCAGTCCAACACCGGCATCTCCACATCAAGGATGTGGAATTCCAGGGCATTGAATCATTTGCGCTGTCTCAATATTGGTCCACCTATTGAGGGTGAACTTATGATTCGTTTCTACGGCCATACTAGTCTGAAAATGCCCGATCTCATCTGATCTCAGAAGCTAAGAAGCAGACTCAGGCCTGGTTAGTACTTGATGGGAGACCGCCTGGGAATACCAGTGCAGTGGGCTGTGGCCGAGTGTTCTAAGGGGCTGCATTTATGCTGGAGTCTCTATGGAGGTGTGGGTTCAAATCCCACCACTGCCAAAGGTGCTTTGGTCATTTCAATCTGTTGAATAAACTTTTCCTTGAGGTTCAAGGCAACAGACATTTGCAGAGTGGTATTTTTGTCAAAGGCCGCACTAGTCTGAAACGCCCAATCTCATCTGGTCTTGGAAGCTAAGCAGACTTGGGCCTGGTTAGTACTTGAAAAAGCAGCAGATTGGTGGTGCAGCGGAAGGGTGCTGGGCCCATAACTCAGCGGTCGCTGCATCAAAACCATTCTCTGCTATTCATGTTTTCAGGAACAATTAAAAGAAACATACCTTGCATGTTGCCAAGTAAATTTGTTATAGCAGCACTTTATTGGGGCGTGGATAGCTCTCAAATTCAGCTCTGCAGCAGTGAAAATGGGATATTGTTGAGCCTGTAGCTATTTTGTGCTGTACACTCAGCCACTTGATGTTGCATGGGATGAACTGAATTGATTAGACGGTAATGGAGAGAGAGCGCCCAGGTTGAGGCCAGATATGATGATGCATTTTTGGCTGAGGATGTTTGCAATCATTTTAGCCTAGTCTCTGATACTCAAGTGCACCATGGTCATTGATGCAAATGTTTATGAAGCCTTGTTCTTTTGTTGCCACTATTCTCAACAAGATGAGACTGTTGGTTGTGTCTGTCTGCAGCTCGATTTGGTGGTGTTCATGCTGGTAGCTGATGGAGTTGCATGGTTTCTTCAGGTCATTTTTGTACTACTTCTGATGTGCCCTTCTACACACCCTTGAGCCAAGGTTGTTGACTGGCTTGAAGGAATATACTCAGGAGTGTTGGATGAAGTTTGAGATCCTAAGAGTATCGTCAAAGTAACCTGTTACTTGACTAAGCTGTGGGACAGCTCTCCAACATGTGCATCATTCTGCAGATTTTTAATTCTTTCATGGGATGTGGGCATTGCTGGCAAGGCCAGCATTTTTTTGTTCATCTCTTGAGAAGGTGGTAGTCAGCCACTTCCTTGAAATGCTGCAGTCCATTTGGTGTGGATACACCCAGAGTAATGGTCAAAATGGAATTCCAGGATTTTGACCCAGTGACAATGAAGAAACAGCGATATATTTCCAACTTAGGATGCTGTGTGGCTTGGAGGTAGACTTTCAGTGGCAGTGTTTCCACATCTTGGTTGCCCTTATCCTAAATATACCAGGGGCCATGTTGGACCTGGTATTGGGGAATGAGCCCAGCCAGGTGGCCGATGTTTCAGTGGGAGAGCAGTTCGGGAACAGTGACCACAATTCAGTAAGCTTTAAGGTACTGATGGATAGAGATAAGTGTAGTGCTCAAGTGAAGGTGCTAAATTGGGGGAAGGCTAATTACAACAATATTAGACAGCAACTGAAGAATGTAGATTGGGGCAGATGTTTGAGAGCAAATCAACATCTGGCATGTGGGAGGCTTTCAAGTGTAAGTTGATAGGGATTCAGGACCGGCACATTCCTGTAAGGATGAAGAATAAGTATGGCAAGTTTTGGGAACCTTGGATAACGAGAGATATTTTGAGCCTAGTCAATAGAACATAGAACAGTAGATTCATAGATTCATAGAACCCTACAGTGCAGAAAGAGGCCATTCGGCCCATCGAGTCTGCACCGACCACAATCCCACCCAGGCCCTACCCCCATATCTCTACATATTTTACCCGCTAATCCCTCTAACCTACTCATCCCTGGACACAAGGGCAATTTATCATGGCCAATCAACCTAACCCGCACATCTTTGGACTGTGGGAGGAAACCGGAGCACCCAGAGGAAACCCACGCAGACACGAGGAGAATGTGCAAACTCCACACAGACAGTGACCCGAGCCGGGAATTGAACCCAGGTCCCTGGAGCTGTGAAGCAGCAGTGCTAACCACTGTGCTACCGTGCCGCCTTGCTACCGTGCTACAGTACAGCACAGAACAGGCCCTTCAGCCCACGATGTTGTGCCGAGCTTTATCTGAAATCAAGATCAAGCTATCCCACTCCCTATCATCCTGGTGTGCTCCATGTGCCTATCCAATAACCGCTTAAATGTTCCTAAAGTGTCTGACTCCACTATCACTGCAGGCAGTCCATTCCACACCCCAACCACTCTCTGCGTAAAGAACCTACCTCTGATATCCTTCCTATATCTCCCACCACGAACCCTATAGTTATGCCCCCTTGTAATAGCTCCTTGTAATAGTCAACATTAAGAGCATTCAAATGGTTATTGGATAAACATATGGATGATATTGGAATAGTGTAGATTAGAGGGGCTTTAGATTGGTTCCACTGGTTGGCGCAACATCGAGGGCCTGTACTGCACTGTAGTGTTCTATGTTCTAAAGAGAAAAAGGAAGCATTTGTCAAAGCTAGGAGGCTGGGAACACAAGAAGCAAGTGTAGAAGACAAGGAAAGCAGAAAGAAACTTAAGCAAGGAGTAAGGAGGGCTAAAAGGGGTCACGAAAAAGCATTGTACAGCAAGATTAAGGAAAATCCCAATGCTTTTTATACATATGTAGAGAGCGAGAGGGTAGCCAGGGAGAGGGTTGGCCCACTCAAGGACAAGGGAGGGAATCTATGCATGGAGCCAGAGGAAATGGGCGAGGTATTAAATGAGTACTTTGCGTCAGTATTCACCAAAGAAAAGGACTTGGTGGATGATGAGTCTGGGAAAGGATGTGTAGATAGTTTGAGCCATGTTGAGTTCGAAAAGGAGGTGGTATTGGGGTTCTTGAGAAACATTAAGATAGACAAGTCCCCAGGGCCTGATGGGATATACCCTAGAATACTGAGAGAGGCAAGGGAGGAAATTGCTGGGGCCTTGAGAGAAATCTTTGTAACCTCACTGGCTACAGGGGAGGTACACACGGTAAGAAGTCTCACAACACCAGGCTAAAGTCCAACAGGTTTATTTGGTAGCAAAAGCCACTAGCTTTCAGAGCACTTGCTGCTCCTTCGTCAGGTGAGTGGGAGTTCTGTTCACAAACAGGGCATATAAAGACACAAACTCAATTTACAAAATAATGGTTGGAATGCGAGTCTTTACAGGTAATCAAGTCTCAAAGGTACAGACAATGTCAGTGGAGAGAGCGTTAAGCACAGGCTAAAGAGATGCGTATTGTCTCCAGACAGGACATTTCCTGTCCTGACCCAGTGACGCCCCTTGACATGTCCTGTCTGGAGACAATACACATCTCTTTAACCTGTGCTTAACACACTCTCCACTCACATTGTCTGTACCTTTGAGACTTGATTACCTGTAAAGACTCGCATTCCAGCCATTATTTTGTAAATTGAGTTTGTGTCTTTATATGCCCTGTTTGTGAACAGAACTCCCACTCACCTGACTAAGGAGCAGTGAGTGCTCCGAAAGCTAGTGGCTTTTGCTACCAAATAAACCTGTTGGACTTTAACATGGTGTTGTGAGACTTCTTACTGTGTTTACCCCAGTTCAACATCGGCATCTCCACATCATGACTACAGGGGAGGTCCCAGAGGATTGGAGAATAGCCAATGTTGTTCCTTTCTTTAAGAAGGGTAGCAAGAATAATCCAGGTAATTACAGGCCGGTGAGCCTTACATCAGTGGTAGGGAAATTATTGGAGAGGATTCTTCGAGACAGGATTTATTTCCACTTGGAAATAAGTGGACGTATTAGTGAGAGGCAACATGGTTTTGTGAAGGGGAGGTCGTGTCTCACGAACTTGATTGAATTTTTCGAGGAAGTGACAAAGATGATTGATAAGAGTAGAGCAGTGGATGTTGTCTACATGGACTTCAGTAAAGCCTTTGACAAGGTCCCTCATGGCAGACTGGTGCAGAAGGTGAAGTCGCATGGGATCAGAGGTGAGCTGGCAAGATGGATACAGAACTGGCTCGGTCAAAGAAGACCGAGGGTAGCAGTGGAAGGGTGCGTTTCTGAATGGAGGGTTGTGACAAGTGCTGGGACCGTTGCTGTTTGTAATATATATAAATGATTTGGAAGAAAATGTAAGTGGTTTGATTAGTAAGTTTGCGGACGACACAAAGGTTGGTGGATTTGCGGATAGCGATGAGGATCATCAGAGGATACAGCAGGATATAGATCAGTTGGAGACTTGGGCGGAGAGATGGCAGATAGAGTTTAATCTGGACAAATGTGAGGTAATGCATTTTGGAAGGTCTAATACAGATAGGAAATATACAGTAAATGGCAGAACCCTTAGGAGTATTGATTGGCAAAGGGATCTGGGTGTACAGGTATACAGGTCACTGAAAGTGGCAATGCAGGTGGAGAAGGTAGTCAAGAAGGCATACACATGCTTGCCTTCATCGGCCGGGATATTGAGTTTAAAAACTGGCAAGTCATGTTGCAGCTTTATAGAACCTTAGTTAGGCCGCACTTGGAATATAGTGTTCAATCTGGTCGCCACACTGCCAGAAGGATGTGGAGGCTTTGGAGAGGGTACAGAAAAGATTTACCAGGATGTTGCCTGGTATGGAGGGCATTAGCTATGAGGAGAGGTTGGAGAAACTTGGTTTGTTCTCACTGGAATGACGGAGGTTGAGGGGCGACCTGAAAGAAGTCTAGAAGATTATGAGAGGCATGGACAGAGTGGATAGTCAGAAGCTTTTTCCCAGGGTGGAAGAGTCAATTACTAGGGGCGCAGGCTTAAGGTGTGAGGGGCAAGGTTTAAAGGAGATGTACGAGGCAGATTTTTTACACAGAAAGTAGTGGGTGCCTGGAACTTGTTGCCGGGGGAGGTAGTGGAAGCGGATACAGTAGTTACTTTTAAGGGGCGTCTTGACAAATACATGAATAGGATGGGAATAGAGGGATATGGTCCCTGGAAGGGTAGGGGGTTTTAGTTCAGTCGGGCAGCATGGTCGGTGCAGGGTTGGAGGGCCGAAGGGCCTGTTCCTGTGCTGTAATTTTCTTTGTTCTTTGTTCTAAGTGGAACAGGTGCAGGTTTGAAAGTTGTTGTCTTGAGAAGCTTGACAAGTTAATGCAGTGCATCTTGTAGATGGGCCAGTTTTGTATCCACCTTGCCAGCTCACCTCTGATCCCATGCGTCTTCACCTGTCGTAACTGCGTAGGTGACGGATGGGATACCATTCAAGTGAATGGTCCTGGTGTTGAGTTTCTTAAGTTGTGTTGGAGTTGTATTCATCCAAGTAAGTGAGGAACATTCCATCATGCTCTTGACTTGTAGATGGTGGGCAGGGTTTGAGGAATTAGGAGGCGAGTTACTGGCTGCAGAATTCTCAGTCTCTGACCTCTTCATGTAGTCATGTTATTTATATGGCTGGTCTAGTTAAGTCTCTGCTCAGTGGTAACCCCCCCCCAAGATGTTAATGGTGGGGGATTCAGTGATGGTAATGCCTTTGAATGTGTTACGACGCGGAAGTGATTTTTTTCCTCCGTGCGATTTTGTATCGACCCAAAGGGATATACCTCTCCTCGTAATCTTGTATGAGTGTGTGTGAGGTAGTAGGAAGTTATTGGTTTTGGTAAATTAAAGCAGGATCTGACACACTTTATCATGAACAATTAACAGTACTTTATTTTTTTAAACTGGTGACAACCTTATTAAAACAATTAACAAACTGAAAAAAATCCCAATAGAATGCTGTTCGAATATTACAAGACTCATTCAGGAATAGTGAAATAAAAATCATTATTACAGAAGTTAGTCACTCAAGTAAAATACAAACAGGCGTCTTTGGAAATATCTTTCTGGGTTGGCATTTCTCCCTATTCTAATGGTAGTTTTACGAAGACATTCACGAAACTGCAAGAGCCTCGCCTACCCTCCTTCTGACTTAAGAGGTGGCAAGCATAATCTGCCAGTTACCCCCCTTGTCCGAGTTTATATACCTGGAATTACCTCACATTATTCCTGCAATCTGAGTGGCTTGAGGCTGTCAACAACCTTCACATTTGAGTTCCATTGGTTCTGTGTCTCTGCGTGCTTGCTTTAAACTCATTGGTCCAATTCAAAAGTCTGTTTTGGTTAGGTTGGAACACTGTCTGCTAGACTTTGAGACAGTGTTGCAAAGACCTGCCTCTGCAGCCTGCACTCTGCAATTTAAACATTTTAGCATTGAACCCAAAAACAGCTTTTCTCAGGCACTGACACAATCAGCTTTTAGATGGACCTTGCCCTGTTGTTTCCCCTTTAGTATTTTACACTCTTTATAGACATTCTGTACATCTTTGTAAATTCACCTTCATGGGGGAGGCTTTCTTTTGGAGTGGTCATTCCCTGGCACTTGTGCAGCATTAATGTACTTGCTCCTTAGCAGTCCAAGCCTGAATGTTGCCCAGGTCTTACTGCATATGGATACAACTGCTTCAGTACCTGGCTAATTATGAATGACACGGAACACCGCAGTCATCAGTGAAGATCCTTACTTCTGACATTATGGTAGTGGGAAGATCATTGCTGAAGCGGCTGAAGATGGTCAAGCCCAGGACAGTACCCTGAGGAACTCCTGCATTGATGACCTAGGACTGAAATGATTGGCCTTCAACAACCACAACCATTTTCCTTTGCACTAGGTATGGCTCTAACTGTTGGAGAGTTTCCCCCCTGATTCCCATTAAATTCAGTTTTGCTAGGGCTACTTGATGCCACACTCAGTGAAATACTGCCTTGATGCCAAGGATAGTCGTACTCAACTCGCCTCTGGAATTCAGCTCTTTTGTCCCTGTTTGGAACAAATTTGTTATGAGGTCAGGTGTAGATGGCCCTGGCGAAATCCAAACAGATCCCAAGAGGACCCCCTTAGAGTTTGAATTATGAAGAAAAACTGGGAAAGTGTGGATTTGTCAGCCTTGAAAGGCATCTGAAAGATGGTCTTTGAGATGTACAAGTTTGTAAATAATTTGGAAAACTAAGTTGACAAAATAGTTCAACGGTTCAGAGGTTTAATTAAACTAGTATAGACAAATGTCTGACTCAGATCAAGTTCTTCACATGATTATCAACACGTGGTATGAACTTCCATTTGGTGTAGTGGAAACAAAAACCTAAAATCGTTAAAGCACCAACCCCTCACTTCAGTAGGAAAGACTTTAGAGTCATTGTTGATTGTTCCTTTTCTATAATAATGGCCTGCCCTCATCTGTAATAATCTTGAGATCTTCTCGGAAACTTTCTAAAATTCTTACTTGAGTATGTCTTGTTCAGTCTGAAGATAAACATGCAGGTGCAGCAGACGGTAAAGAAGACAAGTGTTACGTTGGCCTTCAGAGCAAGAGGATTTGAGTACAGGGATATCTTGCACCATTTATACAGGGCCTTGGTGAAGCCACACCTGGAATATTGTGTGAAGTTTTGGTCTCCTTATCTGAGGAAAGATTGTTCATGCTATGGAGGAAAAGTTTACTAGACTGATTCCTGAGATGGCGGGACTGACTTGTCTGGAGAGATTGAGTCGATTAGGATTATATTTGCTGGAATTCAGAAGAATGAGGGGGATCTCATAGAACCTTATAAAATTCAAACAAGACTAGACAGGATAGATATAGGAAGGATGCCCCTGATGGCAGGGGAGTCCAGAACCATTGGGTATAGTCTAAGGATAAGGGGTAAATCTTTTAGGATGAGGAGAAATTTCTTCTTCTTCTTCTTCTTCGAGAGAGAGAGAGAGAGAGAGAGAGTGGTAAACTTGTGGAATTCACTACCACAGAAAGCAATTGACCAAAACATTGTATGTTTTTAAGAAGGAGTTAGCTATAGGTCTTCGGCTGCAAGGGATATCAAAGGATATGGGGGGGAAGGCAGGATCAGGTTATTGAGTTGGATGATCAGATATGATCATACTGAATGGCAGAGCAGGTTGGAAGGGCTGAGTAACCTACTCCTCCTATTTCCTATCTTTCCCTATGTGTCAACAGTGTAATGCACATCATTTAGTTATTGGTGTGTGAACAATCACTGTCAGCAAAATGTTTTTATTTCCATGTCTTTGATTCTATGGAAATTGAATTAATCCACAACACAATAGTATTACTGAACTTTATGTACTTGCATGAAGAGGAGCTTCTGTAAAGTTTGACCAGTTATGTGCATTGTGCAGCTATGTGCATTAAAGTCTCGGCATAATTTGCCTTTGTCTCTCACATGATCTTTGCAATTAGGGAATACCACTTGCCTAAATTGTTTTTACTTGACTATGAATCTTTGCATCCCTCTCAGTCGTGGCCTATTTAATCCATATACTTTTATATATAAAATTATATATCGAATATTGAGGATATTATAGAGTACCATACTTGAATTAATCAAGGGAATAATAATTCCGTGGTGAAATTCTTAATTCAGTGCTTAAAAACAAAAAGAATTCCAAAATAAGACCCATCTACGTATGTGCTCTGCATTAATACTCAATAAAAGCCACGCCCATCTGTGTCTATTATATATTCAACTTGCACCTACTTGTATTTCCGGTCTGCGTCATTTATCAACAGCATCAGGTTTTTGTGTCACTGGTCGCTTTGCTCATTGTAAATTTCTGTGTATTCTTTCATAATGGAAAATGTCTATGTGAACTCAGATCTGCATAATCTGACTGCAGGGTCTTGTAGTTCTCTGTTTTCTAAAAATGTTTTCATCTGCCATTTTGTCCCTCACTAAATTGGATTTCTAAATTTCAAAACAAGGCTTTAGCCAAACTTTTCAAAATGTTTCATGTCACAATAACATGGAATTTATCTGTTGAATTTAATTGCCTTTTGTCTTTAAATGCCTTCTTTAAAGTTTTTACTTAAAGAGCTGGGTTTGGAGTTGGTATTTTTGCCCAGAGCCATGGCACTAGCAGCGGAAATCAAATGCACAGTCTTGGCATCAATGTTTTGTCCTCACTTTATTATGGTGCATCATGACCATGCAGTCAGCTATGCCAAAAAATATTTTTTCCTTGGTTTTGAGCAGCAGTAGGCCATTCAGCCTGTCAAACCCATTCAGTTAGATCAGGGGTCTCCAAACTACGGCCCGCGGGCCACATCCGGCACGCAGTCAGTGGGGCGGGACGGGATTCCCGCTGCCGAAAACACTCCTGCGTCCGGAACCCCGCCGCTGACTCAGGATCTGGACGCGGGGACGGAAGCCACAGGCTGGACATTTGCTGCCGCTCTGCGCGGTGTCTGATGGACCCATGGGAATCCCCGCCCTCTTTACCGGCCTATTGTCCAATCAGAGCTGCTGTCCTGTGACTGACAGTTCATTAAACAAATCAGCAATTGAGACATCTGTTATCCAATTGCCGCTCTGCATTGACTGAGTGACAGCTGCTTTATCCAATCCGTAAGCTCCATCTGTCTGAAATGAGCGAGAACAATGACAATGATGGCGGCAATTCAGACCAATTCAGTTATGGAAGGAGAAAAGAAAAGTGGACAGTGAATGCCGCCTGTTTAATGAAGAATGGGGTGTAAAGTACTTCGTTGTACAAGCAGGTGATAAAGCCTTGTGTGTCATATGCAACAAAACTGTTGCAGTTTTGAAGGAGTACAATGTACGTCAGCACTATGAGACCAAACATGAACCAAGCTATTCCCAATTCACAGGAACACATTGTTCGGAAAAATTTGTATCAATGCAACGCAGGTTGCTTTCCCAACAAGCTTTTTTTATGCAGAAGATAACTGAAAATGAAGCTTTAACCAGGGCCAGTTACAAACTAGCTTATGTGTTGGCTAAAAGAGGAAAGCCATTCACCGATGGGAGATCTCATCAAAGAGTGTATAATGGAAGCAGTGGAAGAGTTATGCCCAGAAAAAGTAAATCTGTTCAAAATCATCAGTCTTGCGCCAAATACTGTTGCTCGTAGAATTGAGGATATAGGAAGCAAAATATTTCATCAAATTGCAGACAAAGCAAGAAATTTTCAGTTGTATTCTCTCGCACTTGATGAATCGACTGCTCTACAGCTGCAGCAAGATATCGTCACTCCTGTACTCAAATCCTTATCGTGATGAAGGCCAACATTCCGTTTGCTTCCTAATTGTTTGCTGCACCTTGTGACATTAATGTACCTTTAAGAAATTTTTTTTTAAAATCATGCTGTCTGCAGCTCACAGCCTTCACTGATGTCATTGTTGCTGGGCTGTCTACGAGGAGTCCTTTTATTGCTCAAGCTATTCTTTATTTTTGGAGCCTAGATAGAATGGATGTGGAGGGACAGTTTATTTTGGCAGAGATATCGGTGACTGGGGGGCATAGATTTAGTGGTTGGTAGAAGTACAGTGGAACCCCGATTTTACGCGCCCTGAAGCACGAATTCGGATATAACGCAATGAATCATTGGACCCTTTTTTTCCCTGCTCATGATTGGCAAATCTCGCTCGCCCCGCTCTTTCCACCATGCTCCACCAGTCAGCTCGTCATGTGTCGAGAAATGCTGGGAATAGGGTCTGGGGCCAGCCTTTTCATCACGCCAATCCACCATGGAAGATGATGACAAGCCAGATTAGTACGGCTTCCCAGAGGAAGATGTGCGTGAGGCAGAGAAGCTGTCTGAATGCAGCAAAGAAGAGCTACGCCAGTGGCACTCTGCCGGCGACAAATGCCCAACATATGAGCATCTGACGGACGCCGAGATCGTCCATAACGTAACTATAGTACTGGTTCTGGAGACCCAGGAGGTGGACCACATAAAAATCCTCCAACTCAGAAGCATTCTAGATTTCGCTCGCAGCCAGCGAAATGCTACGTTCAAGCAAGGGACACTCGATCGCTTTTTAAAGAAATAAACTGTTGTTTTGTTTATTAAAAAGCTTTACTAAAAATTAATTTGTGTTTTAATTTCTACTGTAACAACAACGATTTATTCGTGGAATTCTTTAATTAAAAGGTAATTTACTTGCCAGATGGTAAACGTGCAAAAAACAGGTCAAATAGGGCGATAATAGGTGGATTAGGATGTTAGGTCAACATTGGGTAAGTTTGAACGCTGATTTTCTTGAACCCCGATTTAGCGCGACCCCGCTTTTTTCGCAATAACATTTCATGAACCCCAACCATCGCGTTATAACGGGGCCACACTGTATTAGAGGGGAGATGAGGAAAACTCTTTCACCCAGAGAGTGTTTGGGGCCTGGAGCTCTCTGACTGAAAGGGTGGGAGGGGCAGAAAAACACAAAATGATTAAGAAGTGCCTGGATGTGCTCCTGAAGTGCTGTAATCTGCAGAGCTGCGGGCCAAATGCTGAAAAATGTGATTAGGCTTTGTGGTTTGTTTTTTCAGTCGACACAAAGTGGCCTCCTGTGTTGTGAACTTAGTGATTCTGAAAATGCAAGTTTACTAGATTTGAATGACGCGATTTTTGAAAAAAAGTATCAGGTGAATTAAAGGAATACTTAAGCATTGATTTTGTATGCAAAGAAGATAAATAGATTATATCCTCCAGAGTTTCTACACAGTCTAATTCCAATGGGTATGCCATCGTACAAAATTGAACTCGAGGAAGGAACAATTATAATGTTGCTACAAAACTTGAATCCTAAATAAGGACTTTGGTCGCAATTTTCCCGATCGCACTCTAAGTCCTGCTGCCAGCTGGAAAGTCAGAGAGGTTCCTGTTGGTGCTGGTAGCACTTACCAGATCCAATGCAGCTCATTTAAATGAGCTACCTCTTCCCCCATGGGAATCACGCTGCACTGAATGGCCTAGGCGTGTGTGCCCTGCTGGAATTGCCAATCATTTCTTCAGCTGACAGTCAAGACCACTTCCTGCTTTTCCACCTGTCACAAGAACTGAAGCAACAATAACCCATTGTCACATTACTGTAGGAAGCATTTCATGTTAGGTATTTCATCAGACCAATATTTTTGATTTGGAACTATGGATTAACTTCTGAAAATCTGTACTGCAGCAAGAACCCTAAAAAAATTCAATCATTGAACTAAATTGCTTCCCAAAAATTTACTTAATTATAAGACTGAATAGATATTAAATCAGTGTCCATGTAAAGAATGTGATATACCTGAAGCAAACCTGTAGTTTTCCCCATGACAACTACATCTTGATGATTCTATCCTCCACACATACCCATGATCATAGTTACCCAATACCCATCCTGCATACCTCCTAGTGTGGAGTTTGCACATTCTCCTCGTGTCTGCATGGGTTTCCTCCGGGTGCTCCGGTTTCCTCCCACAGTCCAAAGATGTGCGGGTTAGGTTGATTGGCCATGCTAAAATTGCCCTTAGTGTCTTGAAATGCGTAGGTTAAAGGGATTAGTGGGTAAAATATATGGGGGTAGGCCCTGGGTGGGATTGTGGTCGGTGCAGACTCGATGGGCCGAATGGCCTTTCTGTGCTGTAGGGTTTCTATGATTTCTATGATTTCTAGTGAACAGCTGCCCACCATCTCACTCGCAGATGCTGAAAATGAGGTGAACCATCATAAGCAGACTTGCATTCTTGCAGAACACCTTATCATGGCCTCATGGTGTCCCAGAGTGACATTGACAGTGTATTAACGGGACCTAAGAAGGTCAACATTGATCAGGAGAAAGCAAAATTATGTCGAAAGAGACGGTGCTTTAATAGTTTGTGGCATGTTTGTTAAAAGTGGTACTGTTGTTACTCGCAAGATCAATTTCAAATCCAAGGTAGCCACAACAATTGTCAAACTTGAGACTTCTAAGAGCCAATGAATAACCTAATGAACCAATATTGAAACGGACAAGATTCTGCATCCTCATTCTTTATGTCATTGGCAACATGATTCTAATGTATACCTTAACTAATATGAATGGTTCTTCTGAGGATCTCATTGGACAATGTAAAGAGGGTCACTAAAATAATTACAGAGAATACTAGCAAAGGAGGCGGCCAGTCAGCTCATTAGATGCCTGCCATCTGAAAGTGAAACCACTTTTCAGCCTTTGGCTGTAGCCCCCCCGTAGATCTTGGAACTTCTAATGGCACAAGCATGCCTTGCATGCTTCATAAGCTTTATTTTCCCCCCAACACCCCTTTATTTCTTCAGCTAATCTCTTTTAATCCATGCACTCTCGTGACTTCTATGCCACTCGACTTAGGTCCTTATATATCCACTCTTTCAAAGCCCCTCATTATTTCATGCAGTTAAACTAAATGTTCCCCTGGCACAGTGGTTAGCACTGCTGCCTCACAGCACCAGGGACCCGGGTTCGATTCCTGGCTTGGATCACTGCCTGTGCGGAGTCTGCATGTCCTCCCCATGTCTGTGTGGGTTTCCTCTGGGTCCAAAGACATGCTGGTTAGGTGCATTAGCTATGCTAAATTCTCCCTCAGTGTACCTGAATAGGTGCCGGAGTGTGGCGATTAGGGGATTTTCACAGTAACTTCATTACAGTGCGAATGTAACCCTACTTGTGACTAATAAACTTTACTTTAAAACTTTATCTCAAAGATAAAAAACCATCCTATTCAATCTTGACGCCTGGCAGAGTGAAAGAATACTAAGTGAAAAAGTGGAAAAATGAAGCTGATGGAATCAGAGAGAAGCTTTGCAGGCAAGACAAAAAAGCTAATGGTTTAAAAAAAGCAGTACTAGAAGGCCTTTCTGTTTTGTAGGTAGGCTCAGAAACTTGAAAATGTGCAGTGTTTAAAAAATCAGGCTAGACAGAACGCTTTGGTGAATAGAGGAAGTACTTCAGAGTTACTAAGGCCTGAAATAATTGTATCAACAGTGCAGGCTTTGATCTCCCCTGGAGCTGTCAGTCAAAAAGCTTTTAGCTGCTAATACACCATTTGTTTCTTATGTCAACTAAACTGGCTAATCCTTTTTTTGATGTGGTCTGGGCTGTCAATCAAACAGCCTCATAAAACTCAATGGAGGAGTATAAATGAACTCTGAAGTGAAACTGATAGCCTCCTGTCAATGAAAGCAATTCAAAGAGTCTAGACAGCAGCTCTTGCTCTTTCAAAGTTGCTGCCATCAGACTTTTGAATGGACCTACCTCGCGTAAAGTTGGTCTTTCTTTATACCCTAGCTATGACTGTAACACTGCATTCTGCACTTCATTCCCTCTCTTCCCATGGCTGTCTCGTGCACAAGAAACAATACTTTTCACTGTATATCAATACATGTGGCAATAAATCAAATCAAAAAGTAGGGGGATCTCCCTATTGAAACTAACAGGTCCTTTCAATCAGGGCACTTTAAATAGGTCAGGTACCACATGGGACTTATGCAATCAACCAAGGGTAATCCTTACTGTAGAATGGAGTGCTGCTGTGATTTTTGAAGTCTTCCAGGTGTCCAGGGGGCAAGGATTTTAATGTGACCAGGTCACTTCAATGGTTTTGATCTTCATCAGAATGGTGCCTAATATCACCATCCTGAGAGTGATTACCATGATTTCCAGGGCAACAAGAAGCGGTTCAACCACATGAGCCCCATCTTGGGGGACACCCCCGAGGTTAAGCTCTCTTCCACCCCCGCCCCTCCCACTCGCACAGGTCCCTTGTGGGAACCCCTTTCATAACAGCCTGGTAGCAGCAGAGGGCCCATGGGCACAATTGGAGGCTGGACCCCCTCAGAGTCTATGGCACTAGGTCCCCACTTGTCAGGACTTCCACTCTTTGAGGCCTGTGCGACTTCCAGCCCGTAAATTGCATTCAAATACATTTAAATCAGTTTCAATCAGGTTCTCACCCACTCTGGGGGAAGCATGTGGAGGGGAGTAGGGACGGGATTGATACGTGAAGGGAAGCCCATTTTGGCCTTTTTGCCTAATTCAATGGGCAGGATTCTTGGTTGGGGTGAGCAGCCCTGACATAGAAAAGATTGGTAGTTCAGAAGCGGTTTTCTTTGATAATTGACGTTCAAATTAGTAACGGGCAGATTTCAAGGAAATAAAGTTTGTTCCTTGAATAATATTGAACCCATTGAATGTAAATCTGCCTTTTCAACTCAGGAGAATTGGGTTCCTGATTATTTCATATTCCATGATAAACAATTGTGTTCATATTTTTAGGCCTGATTTTACACATGGACAGCTTTAGGGAAGCTTTTTCCAGAAAGTAAATTTTGAGTCTATAAAGATTTGGTGAAAGAGTAATTAGAAACCCTGTATTTAAATAAGTACTGTTACAGTAAACATGCTAATTTGATTGCAAATATTTTGTTGGTCTCCACGAGTGGTGGATTAAAAATCTTGCATCCATGCACACTTCTGCCAACTTGTTCTATTATAAATTTCTACTGCTGCTTTTACAATGAAATCTTGTCCATGCAAGCATGTCTTCTTGCTAGTGGAGGTGGCAACCTTATTCTGGATGGTAAAATTACAGCAATTGCAAAATTACATTAAAATTACATAGTTTCCTTTTTAAATTTGAGCCAGTTATAATTTTAATTATGAAATCCTAAGGACTGAATCAATTACTTTAGAATAGGATGAATTAAGTGTTTGTGCCATGGTCCAACTGACCTTCACCCAACCCCAATACATTTTATCATGTCTCCTTGTGCATTGTGACAGGCGATGGACTAATATAAAAAAAATTGAAGTGAGAAAAAGTAAAATTGTCATATGCTTTTGTGAACTTTCAACCCCTCTCTCATTTCTACTGTGACTTAATAAAAGGAAATGGGGCAGGGCAAGAGAAGTGCATAGAACATAGAACAGTACAGCACAGTACAGGCCCTTCGGCCCTCGATGTTGTGCCGAGCTTAGTCCGAAACCAAGATCAAGCTATCCCACTCCCTATCATTCTGGTGTGCTCCATGTGCCTAAACCAATAACCGCTTGAAAGTTCCTAAAGTGTCCGACTCCACTACCACAGCAGGCAGTCCAATCCACGCCCCAACCAATCTGAGTAAATCTGCCCTTGTACGTCTGTATTGTGTTTAATGTTTATACCTGCCCTGCATTTTTATCATGTGATTTGAACTCTTTGGGAATAGATGGGATCAAATGAATTTTCCTTAGTATATCTAACGTTTCAAAATAACTGGAAAGTACAACATAAACTGCTTCTTTATATGACCAACTAGAATATAACTGCACAGTAAAATGAAGCTTTCATCAGAACAATGTTATCCTTTGCTTACAATCGCTTTTAAAACACAGCATTTTAAATTATGGGTGACATAGCTTATTTGACAATCCAGGCACTTTTTAAGTATGTGCATAAAAACATAACAGACATTTGGGGACTGCACAAAACTTATTTTGAATTATTTAATCTGAAAAAATACGGATTTCACTGTGATGATAAAGTGAGCAAATGTGCACAAAATGGAGGGAAGGGAAGGCTTGCAGCTGTTTTCTTATGTCTGCCAAAATGTAACTTGTTACTCTCCTGAAAAGATTTGAAACACTGTAGCTCTTACTAGGTGGGTGAGTTGACATCATGTGATCCTTAAAGGAAATTGGCTGAATAATTGCCAGTGCAAAAGAACATAAGCTGCCTTTTCAAGCATTGCTGGTCCTTAGCCATGTGGGAGTTTAGTTTATGAAAGTGCCATCCACCATACAAATATTGAATTGTATTAAGCAGCTATTCTTTAATTTTGCTACCAATACCAGTTTGCAGTTTGTCCAGTATTGTTTTGGAAGACTGAACCACTCCTAATCATTAGCTGTATTGTCTATTGTGTCCCACCACATAAAATTGGATGCTTTTCATTTTAGTCACTACAGTGCTGTTAAATTTCTGTTCCATGCACACTGGTACAAGCAGAAAGATTCAGAACTATCGTTCAGTGTTTGACTTAGATGAAACCTTTACCTGGTGAGAAAATACTTTAAAGGTGTGAAGTGACTCATTCTATTGACTTAATATGTGCATCTAAATCCTGACCTTCCATATCTCTCATTGAGAGTAGCGTGGTGATGTCTTATGCGATAGATGAAGCCAAAGTTACATGAGTAAGATGGATATAGAGTGATATGGGCCAGATGCAGGCAATTGGGACTAGCTTAGTGGTAAAAATTGGACGGCATGTAATCATAGAAGAAATCATAGAAACACTACAGTGCAGAAACAGGCCATTTGGCCCATCGAGTCTCCACCGACCACAATCCCACCCAGGCCCTACCCCCACATCCCTACACATATTACCCGCTAATCCCTCTAACCTACGCATTTCAGGACACTAAGGGGCAATTTAGCATGGCCAATCAACCTAATCCGCACATCTTTTGGACTGTGGGAGGAAACCGGAGCACCCGGAGGAAACCCACGCAGACACGAGGAGAATGTGCAAACTCCACACAGACAGTGACCCAAGCCGGGAATCGAACCCAGGTCCCTGGAGCTGTGAAGCAGCAGTGCTAACCACTGCTACCATGCCGCCCTAAACCTCTGTGACTCTTGATGATTCATTGTTCCCAGGAGCAGGCTGAGGGTAAGAGAGTGGGTTTTCTGACTGTAATTAATTATTTATTTTTTCAGTTAATTTTGGGTTTAAAATCGGAGGTTTTTTTCAAAACCGGAAGTCGGGCCAGGAGAGGCCTGGGGAAGTTTTTGGAGGGTTTAAAAAGGGCTTACCTTGGAGGTTCAGCTTCATTGTTCCCAGGAGCAGGCTGAGGGTAAGAGAGTGGGTTTTCTGACTAATTAATTATTTATTTTTTCAGTTAATTTTGGGTTTAAAATCGGAGGTTTTTTTCAAAACCGGAAGTCGGGCCAGGAGAGGCCTGGGGAAGTTTTTGGGGGGTTTAAAAGTGCACCAAAGTATACAGCGGGCAGCATCATAGCGGGCAGCAGAGTGAGTGGGAAGTTGAGTGAGCTGTCAGGGCTTTGGCTCACAGGGCTTGGACGAGTAGGGGTGAGTTTTTGTTTCCTTACATTCTTATTAACTTTTCACTGTCTTACTTGACATAAAGTGTCCAGTATGAGTATGAAACCAGTGTGTTGTTCCCAGTGTAGGATGTGGGAGGTCCTGGAGGCATCTGGCCTCCTGGACATCCACATCTGTGAGGGGTGTGTCGAGCTGCGGTTCCTGAGGGACCGTGTTAGGGAGCTGGAACTGCAGCTCAAGGATCTTAGGCTGATGAGGGAGAATGAGGAGGTGATAGACAAGAGCTATCATCAGGTGGTCACACCAGGGCCACGGGAGGAGGCCAAGTGGGTGACGGCCAGGAAGGGTAAGGCTAGGGTGGTTGAGAGCACCCCGGTGGATTTGCCCCTGCACAACAAGTACTCCTGCTTGAGTACTGCTGGGGGGAAAGCCCGCCTGGGGGAAGCAGCAGTGGCCGTGTCTCCGCAGTGGAGTCCAGCCCTGTAACTCAGAGGGCTAAGGAAAAGAGGAGGAAGGCGGTATTAATCGGGGACTCGATGGTGAAGGGGACAGACAGGCGTTTCTGCGGAGGTAGGCGGGATTCTCGCATGGTGGTCTGCCTCCCTGGGGCCAGGATCCAGGATGTCGCTAGTCGCGTCCCGGAAATCCTGAGGTGAGAGGGAGAGGAGCCTGAGGTAGCGGTACATATTGGTACCGCTGATGTGGGTAGGAAGGGAGAAGGGGTCATGAAAAGGGAGTACAGGGAATTAGGGAGACAGCTGAGAAAGAGGAAAGCAAAGGTAGTAATCTCAGGATTACTGCCTGTGCCACGGGAAGGTGAGGGCAGGAATGGAGTGAGGTGGAAGATGAATGTGTGGCTGAGGGACTGGTGCAGGGGGCAGGGATTCAGGTTCCTGGACCATTGGGACCTCTTTAGGGGCAGGGGTGATCTGTATACAAAAAACGGGTGGAACTTGAATCACAGGGGGACCAATATCCTGGCCGGTAGGTTGGCTAAGGCTACTGGGGAGAATTTAAACTAGATAGGTTGGGGGGAGGGGAGCTAGAAGAGTTGACTAGGATCAAGGAACTAATTGATGGGGGGGAGGATGCAGGGGTAAGGGGAATTACAAAATTAATGGTAGAGGAGAGGGTGCAAGTGAATGAAGGCGGTAATTTAGATAAGGGAGTAGAGGGAGAGGGTGTTCGCGACTCATCAAAGCGGGTCCAGATAAAAGCTGGAATAAGGACACTTTGCCTGAATGCACGAAGCATTCGGAACAAGGTAAATGAGTTGATGGTGCAAATCAGCACAAGTGGGTACGATCTGGTGGCCATTACAGAAACGTGGCTGAAAGGTGACCAGGACTGGGAGATGAATATCCAGGGGTATCAGGCGTTTAGGAAGAATAGACAGGAAGGAAAAGGTGGTGGGGTCGCGCTATTAATAAGAGATAATATCAGGGTCGTACTGAGGGATGACATAGGCTCTGAGGAACAAAACGTGGAATCATTATGGGTAGAGATGAGGAATAGTAGAGGGAGAAAGACACTAGTAGGTGTGGTATATAGGCCCCCAAATAATAATGTTGAGGTAGGGAGGGCTATAAACAAGCAGACAAGGGATGCGTGTAAAAACGGAACGGCAATAATCATGGGGGACTTCAACATGCACATTGACTGGCAGACTCAAGTCGGTAAGGATGGAATGGAGGAAGAGTTCTTAGAATGCTGTCAGGATAGTTTCCTTGAACAGCATGTTACGGAACCGACGAGGGAACGAGCTATTTTGGATCTGGTATTGTGTAACGAGGTAGGTAGAATTAAGGATCTTATTGTGAAGGACCCTCTTGGGTCCAGTGACCACAATATGGTCGAATTTCTGATTCAGATGGAAGAGGAGAAAGTTTGGTCCCAAACCAGTGTCCTCTGTTTGAACAGAGGGAAATATGATAGGATGAGGGATGAATTAGCTAAGGTAGACTGGGAGAGCAGGCTGGCAGGTAGGATAGCTGAGGAACAGTGGAGGATTTTTAAGGAGATCCTTTTCAGTTCTCAGCAAAAATATATTCCAGCAAAAAACAAGGATTGTAAGAAAAGGGAGAACCAGCCGTGGATAACGAAGGAAATAAAGGAGAGTATTAAAATAAAAACAGCTGCGTACAGAGTGGCCAAAAATAGTGGAGAAACAAGTGATTGGGAAAAATTTAAGAAACAACAAAGAGAGACTAAGAAAGCGATAAAGAAAGGAAGGATAGACTATGAAGCTAGGCTAGCAATTAATATAAAAAATAATAGTAAAAGTTTTTATAAATATATAAAAAGGAATAGAGTGGCTAGAGTGAATGTTGGACCCTTGGAGGACGAGAGGGGGGAGTTAATAGTGGGAAATGAGGATATGGCTGAGTCTTTAAATAAGTTTTTTGTGTCGGTCTTCACGGTGGAGGACACAAATAGTTTGCCAAATATTAACGATAGAGGGTTGGCAGCAGGAGAAATACTTAATACAATTAATGTTACCAGAGAGGCAGTGCTGGGTAGACTAATGGGACTGAAGGTGGACAAGTCCCCGGGTCCGGATGGAATGCATCCCAGGGTATTGAAAGAAATGTCAGAGGTAATAGTGGATGCGTTAGTGATTATTTATCAAAACTCGTTGCATTCTGGGGTAGTGCCGGTTGATTGGAAAACGGCTAATGTTACGCCGCTGTTTAAAAAAGGAAGGAGACAAAAGGCGGGTAACTATAGGCCGATCAGCTTAACGTCTGTAGTAGGGAAAATGCTGGAATCCATTATTAAAGAGGAGATAGCAGGGCATCTGGATAGAAATGGTTCGATCAATCAGACGCAGCATGGATTCATGAGGGGAAAGTCGTGCTTGACGAACATGTTGGATTTTTATGAAGATGTGACGAGGGCGGTTGATGGAGGAGAACCGGTGGATGCGGTGTTTTTGGATTTCCAAAAGGCGTTTGATAAGGTGCCCCATAAAAGGCTGCTGAAGAAGATTAGGGCACACGGAGTTGGGGGTAGTGTGTTAAAGTGGATTGGGGACTGGCTATCCGACAGGAAGCAAAGAGTCGGAATAAATGGGTGTTTTTCCGGTTGGAGGAAGGTAACTAGTGGCGTGCCGCAGGGATCGGTACTCGGGCCGCAACTGTTTACCATTTATATAGATGATCTGGAGGAGGGGACGGAGTGTAGGGTAACGAAGTTTGCAGACGACACAAAGATAAGTGGAAAAGTGAATCGTGTGGAGGACGGAGAAGATCTGCAGAGAGATTTGGACAGGCTGAGTGAGTGGGCGAGGATATGGCAAATGGAGTATAACGTTGAGAAATGCGAGGTTATACACTTTGGAGGAAATAATAACAAATGGGATTATTATCTCAATGGAAACAAATTAAAACATGCTACTGTGCAAAGGGACCTGGGGGTCCTTGTGCATGAGACGCAAAAGCCCAGTCTGCAGGTACAACAGGTGATCAAGAAGGCAAATGGGATGTTGGCCTATATTGCGAAGGGGATAGAATATAAAAGCAGGGATGTCTTGATGCACCTGTACAGGAATACTGTGTGCAGTATTGGTCCCCTTATATGAGGAAGGATATATTGGCATTGGAGGGAGTGCAGAGAAGGTTCACCAGGTTGATACCGGAGATGAGGGGTTTGGATTATGAGGAGAGGCTGAGGAGATTGGGTTTGTACTCGTTGGAGTTTAGAAGGATGAGGGGGGATCTTATGGAGACTTATAAGATAATGCGGGGGCTGGATAGGGTGGAGGCGGAGAGATTCTTTCCACTTAGTAAGGAAGATAAAACTAGAGGACACAGCCTCAAAATAAAGGGGGGTCGGTTTAAGACAGAGTTGAGGAGGAACTTCTTCTCCCAGAGGGTGGTGAATCTCTGGAATTCTCTGCCCACTGAGGTGGTGGAGGCTACCTCGCTGAATATGTTTAAAGCGCGGATGGATGGATTCCTGATCGGTAAGGGAATTAAGGGTTATGGGGATCAGGCGGGTAAGTGGTACTGATCCACGTCAGATCAGCCATGATCTTATTGAATGGCGGGGCAGGCTCGAGGGACTAGATGGCCTACTCCTCCTATTTCTTATGTTCTTATTCTGAGATACTGACCGATTGTCATTGCTTTGGGAATCTCCAATTTGTCCACCGTTTTTAAACAATAAACTAAATTTCAAGTTTTTACATTCTTTTTGCAAATTACATTCATTCCCAAAAGTTCTTCTATCTGGTGAATTTTCTCCCAAAGTTTGAAATTCCTTTTCAAAATTACACCACGACATGGTGGCAGAGTGGAGCACTGCTGCCTCACAGCGCCAGGGGCCCAGTTTCAATTCTAGCCTCGGGTCATTGTTTGTGTGGAGTTTGCATGTTCTCCCCGTGTCTGCGTGGGTTTCCTTCCACAGTCCAAAGATGTGCGGATTAGGTTGATTGGTCATGCTAAATTGACCCCAGTGTCAGGGGGATTAGCAAGGTAAATGTGTGAGGTTACAGGAATAGTGCCTGGGTGGGATTGGGTACAGACCCAATGGGGCCGAATGGCCTCCTGTACTGTATGGATTCTATGGAATTAAGTTGTTGGGTGGAAATTTCCTGAAAATTTGGCAAAGTGTCAGGTTCTAAACCCCCCACCCTCCACAAAATCAGAAGACCCAGTGGGGTTCTCTAGAGACCCCACGCCTTGCCAGGTTGGCATTGCCCCCAGTCATGTCCCTGACCACCTTGGGGTTATACTGGCCTTTATGCCCTCAATGTGGGGTGGGTATTTTGATCATATACCACTGTTATGAGGAAATTACAGAATGCTAATAGTTCTGTGTCAACGCAGTGAATTTCTGACTTTTGCCATTTTGTTATGAAGAGGCAACAAGGAATGGCCAAGTGTTTTTCCCCTGGAGGATTGATTTTGTTTATTCATTCGTGCTACATGGGGGTCACTGGCTGGCCAGCATTTATTGCCCATCCTTAGTTGACCTTGGAGGGCAGTTGAGAGTCAACCACATTGCTGTAGCTCTGGAGTCAGGTCGGACCAGGTAAGGAGGGCAGATTTCCTTCCTATAAAAGACATTAGTGAATCAGATGTTTTTTCTGATAATTGGCAATGGTTTCATGGTCATCAGTAGATTCTTAATTCCAGATTTTTAAAATTGAATTCAAATTCCATCTGGCGGGATTAGAACCCGGGTCCCCAGAACATTAGCTTAGTTTCTGGATTAATAGTCTAGCGATAATGTCACTAGACAATCGCCTCCCCACCTTTATCTCAGTTCCTAGTGGCTGTGGCCCCACAACTATCACTTGTTTTGAAGCAGATTGTCCACCTACATATAGGTGTAATTGCACAGGAGAACAAAAATTTGCAATAAATTTAGGTGTTTCAACTGGTTAAGATAATAAGTAGCTGAACCATACATACAGGTTTTGATCTACTGTGCACTAAGATAGCTGTTCTCGGCAAGAGTGTTAGAAAACAATAATTAACCTTTGTGAGCCTGGGTTAAGAAGGAAAAAATTGATAAATATTATGGCATGTAATCCATAGTAAGAGTTTTAACAACACCAGGTTAAAGTCCAACAGGTTTATTTGATAGCAAACACCATAATCCATATCCATAATCCAGACGTAATCCATAGTCAGTGACCCTGCTTCAGGTGAAATTGTCATACCCCCTGTGATTATTTGGGCAGGCATTTAACGTTCTAGCTCTGATTAATCGTCCATTACTGAGGTGCCAGAGTATCTCTGATACATCTGGAATTGTACCCCAGCAAATCTTTTATTCCTTCTGTTAAAGGGTTAGAACAGAAACTATTTTAGATGCCTTCATCTTATGGGAGCAATTGGAAAGTGAATCGTTGGCTGATATATGTAGCGTCAATTATCATATGATCTATTCAACGTAAATACACTAATTCTTGAGATGTTTTCTTGATTTCATGTTTGGTGATGCTGGGAGCAGCTGTTCATTTAGGAGAAATTAATGGTAACTTTCCTCTTTGTAGATGTTCAACCTGTTGCTTATGAGGAACCAAAACACTGGTGCTCTATTGTCTATTATGAGCTGAATAACCGTGTGGGAGAAGCTTTCCAAGCCTCCTCTACTAGTGTCTTAGTGGATGGGTTTACTGATCCTTCAAACAACAAAAATAGATTCTGCCTTGGGCTTCTGTCCAACGTGAATCGTAACTCCACTATTGAAAATACCAGAAGGCACATCGGTAAAGGTAATTTCTCCATTTTTAAATTCAGTGGGAAATGTTGCATGTCATAACATAAATAGCAGCAGTGCTCATGGCCCCTTGAGTTTGCTCTGCCATTAAATATAAACATAGTTGATCTTCTGCCTCAAATCCACTATCCTGCCCAATCCCATACCCCGTGATTACCTGAGACCAAATATCAACCTTGAACTGACGTGGGAAAATTATGGCCCATAGGCCACATCTTGCAAGTGGAGGCTTTAGCCACAGAACTATATCTGGATGTGGAAATTGTTTTGGAATCCAGGGTTGTTGGGGGAGTGCAGCAGCCATAAATGCTCTAAAATTTAAGGATCATAAAGATAAAATAGACGTGCTCTATTTTCCCCTTCTTAATAATCCCTTGGTCTCCCTTTGCTGAATTCTAAACTGTTCCCAAACCTCAGGTCTGTTGTTCTTTCTGGCCAATTTGTATGCCTCTTCCTTGGATCTAGTAGTACTACTAATTTCCCATGTAAGCGATGGTTTGGCCACCTTTCCTGTTTTACTTTTGCGCCAGGCAAGAATAAAGAATTGTTGCAGTTCGCCCAGGTATTCTTTGAATGTTTGCCATTGCCTATCCACCGTCATCCCTTTAACTAATGTTTCCCAATCTATCATAGCTAATGCACGCCTCAAAAAATCACAGTCTCCTTTATTAAGATTCAGGACCCTTGTCTCAGAATCAACTACCTAACTCTGATGAAAAATTCTATCATATTATGGTCACTCATCTCCAAGGGATCTTGCACAACTCTATTGCCAATTATTCCTTTCTTATTAGACAATACCCAGTCTGGGATGATCTGTTCTCTGATTTGGTTCCCCAGCGTATTAGTCCAGAAAACCATCGCACGTACACTCCAGGAATCCCTCCTCTTCAGTTTGGGGGTCTATATACAACCTCCATAAATGTTTTTTGCCCCTTAATACTAATCAGCTGGGCCTACAAATCTGCCACCATCTGGTTCTTTTGGCAAATGCCTTTAATCTGTGTCCTCTGACTCTTCTGCCACCAGAATCTGTTACTCCTTATTTACCTAATCAATAACCTTCATGATTTTTTTCATCTCCCCTCTTAACTGAAGTTCCACATCCCTAGTGGTATTAAGAATGTGTCTATAGGAATATATAATGTAGAAAATTGATAAGATGTACATACAAATACAAGATTTTAAAATAGATTCTAGTGTGTAAGAGTACTCTTTACTGCGTTATTACGCCAGTGCAGACCTGAAGTTCCAGGCTCAAATCCTGGACTGTCAGCACCCATGGCAATTGACCTGAGCAAGAATTAGCACCTTCAGTGAGGGAATGAGAAAAATGGAGAACCAAAACCAGACAAGAAGAGTTGACTTTTCATAAAGGGTATTAAACTATGAGTATAAAATAAATTGAAGTTTTGAAATTCCAGTGTATATGCTTAAAAAAGCAAACCAAACTGCAGTAATCTTAAATGCACTCTTGCCTTGTGTTGCTTTGAGTATACTCACTTGTTTTTAACAAGGTGGCTGCACTCAGGAGAAGTCTTCCTCCAGCATTCAATCAATAGCTAACTCCAAATTACCTGGAAGCACTTCTGTTGTTCTTGAACTACTACCCATGAAGCTCTGCAGGATCTGCATTTTACATGGACCACTTCTGATGCCAATCAACCAGGAGCAGTGGCTCAGGTTACATTGTGTCACTGGTGCACATTAAATGTTTTCCCCAGTTCAGAGCCATAAGACTGATTAAAAGCATGGACCATTATTTTCCCAAGTCTGATCTACAAGGTGTACTGCTGCACGTTAACAGTATTTCCCAAACATGCAAGCTCCATCATCTGAAAGGGCAACAGGTACATGGGAACACCGTTACTTCCAGGTTCCCTTTCCAAAGCGTATACTATCCTTACTTGGGCATGCATTGTCATTGCTTTATCACAGATTCAAAATTCTGCAGTTCCTTATCTAATCGCACTTTGATTCATTCACTTCCTGAAGGGAAAACAATGGATGGAGAAATATCAACCCTGCCAGTGTGTTCTGCCCTAATTTTTTTGAAACTGTAGGCCAGGAAGCAGTACTGAAATGGGGTAAAACATCTTAAAGATATCTATACTGATGATGGCAAAAGACAAAATGGAAGCTTGAATCACCATCTTTCAATGACTGTTGGAAATGGGAGTTATGTTAGGCATCTTGGAAGATTGACAATGTAACCCCTCTTGTTCAAAGGGGATAAACTAGGATACCATAGACCAGTTCAGTTGCTGCACACCCTCCACCACTTTCATAATTCCATCTGGATGAGGAGAAGACTGGTTTGTTAAGACAGTTATTATTAGCACTCTTAATTTGGCCTCTTAGATGTGCATGAGAGTGAAACATGGTCAGAAATGATCAGTATAAAGAAATAGTTTGTATTTATGAGCACTAAAGAATAACTTGTTTATCCCTTTTATGTTCTCAGGATGTCTTTGCATACTTTATGACCAAGGAATTACATTTTTAAAAATGTAATCTTGTTTGGTTTTGTTGCCCATTCTTTGAGCTAAGTGGCATGCTAGGTGATTTCAGAGGGCATTTAAGAGTCAACCACATTATTGTGGATCTAGAGTCAAATGTGGGCCAGACTAGGTAAAGATGGCAGATTTCCTTTTCTAAAGGACAATAGTGAACCAGGTGGATTAAAAGACAATCGATAGTTTCAAGGCCACCATTACTGAGACCAGCTAATTAATTAGTTAAATTTAAGTTCCACCAGCTGTTGTGATAGGATTTAAACTCATGTTCCTGGAGTATTAGCCTGGGCCTCTGGATTATTAGTCCAGTGACACTACTCTACACCACATCTCCTCCTTACATGTAAAATGTTACTGTTGTAAATGAGATGCATGAGCAGATTGTGTGTTTTTGGTGTTTGAGGGAGAAATGTTGGTCAGATAACATGAAGCTGCCATATGCTGTAGAAGGACAAGTTGTTCTTAGCCCAGTACTAAACACCATCTAATGGTTAGTTTGAGCCCAGTACTAAACACCATAAACACAACCTAATGGTTAGTTTGAGCACTGTGGACATAGACCTGAAACAGAAACATAGAAAATAGAAGCATAAGTAGGACAACGTTCTGATCTCGACTACTTTCTATGGTAGTGTATTCCACAGATTCACCACTCTCTGGATGAAGAAATTTCTCCTCACCTCAGTCCTAAAAGGTTTACCCCTTATCCTCAAACTATGACTCCTAGTTCTGGACACCCCCAACCATCTGGAACATTGGAAGGACGGCATGGTAGCACAGTGGTTAGCACTGCTGTTTCACAGCTCCAGGGACCTGGGTTCGATTCCCGGCTTGGGTCACTGTCTGTGTGGAGTTTGCACATTCTCCTCGTGTCTGTGTGGGTTTCCTCTGGGTGCTCGGGTTTCCTCCCACAGTCCAAAGATGTGCGGGTTAGGTTGATTGGCCATGCTAATATTGCCCCTTAGTGTCCTGAGATGCGTAGGTTAGAGGGATTAGTGGGTGGGATATGAGGGTCGGGCCTGGGTGGGATTGTGGTCGGTGCAGACTTGATGGGCCGAATGGCCTCTTTCTGTACTGTAGGGTTTCTATGATTTCTATGATTCTTTCTGAATCTACCCTGTCTAACTCTGATAGAAATTTATAAGTTTCTATGAGATCCCCTCTCATTCTTCTAAACTCCAATGAATATAATCCTATCCAAGTTAGTCTCTCATATGACCTGCCATCCCAGGAATCAGCCTGGTAAACCTTCGCTGCACTCCTCTACAGTAAGGACGTCCTCAGAAAAGGACATCAAAACTGCATACAATATTCCAAATGCGGCCACACCAGCGCCCTATCTAATTGCACTAAAACATCTCGATTACTCAAATCCTCTCGCTATGAATGCCAACATACCATTTATCATCTTTACTGCCTGCTGTACCTGCGTGCTTACTTTCAGTGACTGATGCAGGAGGACACCAAGATCTCGCTAAATATCCACCTTTTTCAATTTACACCCATTTAAAGTAATAATCTGACTTTTTATTATTGCTACCGAAATGGATAACCTCATATTTATCCACATCATAATGCATTTGCCATGCAAGTGCCCACTCACTCAGCCTGTTCAAATTATGCTGAAGCATTTCTGCATCCTCCTCACAGCTCACCCTCCCACCCAACTTTGCATTATCTGCAAGTTCCCTCTCCAAAATCATTAATATATAATTTGAACAGTTGGGGTCCTAGCACAGATCTCTGTGGTACCCCATTAGTCACTGCCTGCCAATCGGGAAAAGACCATTTATGCCAAATCTTTGCTTCCTATCTGTTAACCAGCTTTCTATACATCTCAAGACACTACTCGCAATCCCACTTTACATAATATCCTTGTGAGACCTTCTCAAAAGTCTTCAGAAAGTTTAAATAGACCACATCCACCGGTTCCCCGTGGTCAACGCTAGTAGTTACATCCTCAAAGAATTCCAATAGATTTGTCAAGCATGATTTTCCCTTTTGTGAATCCATGCTGACTTTATCTGATTGTACCACTGCTTTTCAAATGCTAAGGTATGAAATCCTTGATAATGGATTCAAGCAACTTCCCCAGTTCTGACATTAGGCTCACTAGTCTGTAGTTCTCTGTTTTCTCTCTATCTTCCTTTTTGAATAGCGGGCATACATTAGCTACCCTCCTATCTGTAGAAACAGTCCAGCGAATTTTAGAAAATGACCACCAATGGATCTAATATTTCTAGAACCACTTCCTTAACTACTATGGAATGAAAATTATCAGGCCTTGGAGATTTATCCCATTAATTTTCCCAAAGCCATTTCTCTATTAATACTGATTTCCTTCACTAACACTTCTCTCAGAATACTGGTACATTATTCATGTCTTCCTTTGTAAAGACAGAAGCAAAGGACGAATTTAGTTTCTCAGCCATTGCTTTGTTCCCCATTATGAATTCTCCCACTTCTGACTGTAAGGGGCCTACATTCATTTTTGTCGATCTTTTTTGGCTCATCCACAGGCAATATGGGTAGAGCTCTAAAATAAGATGGGTGCAATCACTCTGATGGGATTATGCTTTAGGCCCCTCAACAGCCAGTGGGACATTGAGGAACAAATATGGAGGCAGATTATGGAAAGAAGATAACAGCGTTTCATAGTGGGTGATTTTAACTTCCCCAACATTGACCGGGACTTCCTTAGAGCAAGGGACTGAGACAGGGCAGAATTTGTTAGGTGCATCCAAGAGGGTTTCTTGAAACAGTATGTGGATAGTCTTAACTGTAGGAGGGACCATACTGGACCTTGTATTGGCAAATGAGCCTGGCCAGGTGACTGACCTTTCGGTGAGAGAGCATTTTGGAAACAGTGATCACAACTCCTTAAGTTTTAAGATAGCTATGAATAAGGATAAGTCAGGACCTTGTGGGAAGGTATTAAATTGGAGGAGGGCAAATTGCAACAGTATTAGGAAGGAGCTAGTGAGAGTTAATTGGGAGCAGCTGATATGGGGCAAGTCCACATTTGACGTGGGAGTTGCTTGAAGACCTACTGATCAGAGTTCAGGACCAACATGTTCCAGTAAGGAGGAAGGACAAGGATGGCAAGGTCAGGGATCCATGGATAACGAGGGAAGTTGTGAATTTAGTCAAAAGGAAAAAAGAAGCATATGTAAGGTTTAGGAAGCTAAAATCGGACAGGACCTGTGAGGAATATAAAGAAACATAGAAAGTAGAAGCAGGAGTAGGCCATTTTGCCCTGCAGGAGTAGGCCATTTTGCCCTGCAGGAGTAGGCCATTCATCTTGATCATAGCTGATCATTGAATTCAATGTCCTGATCCTCCCGTACTTCCATATCCCATGATCCCTTTAGCCACAAGAGCCATATCTAATTTCTTCTTGAAATCATGCAACATTTTGGCATTCCAAGCCATCTGGAACATTCTTTCTGAATCTACCGTGTCAGAATTTTTAAAGTTTCTATGAGATCCTCTCTCACTCTTCTAAACTCTACTGAATATAATCCTAACTGACTTGGTCTCTCCTCATATGACAGACCTGCCATCCCAGGAATCAGCCTGGTAAACCTTTGCTGTACTTCCTCTATAGCAAGGAAATCCTTCCTCAGTCAAGGACACCAAAGCTGCACACAATACTCCAGATGTGACCTCTCCAACACCCTATACAATTGCAGCAAAACATCCCTATCCCTATACTTGAATCCCCTCGCTATGAAGGCCAACATACCATTTGCCGCCTTTACTGCCTGCTGTACCTGCATGCTTGCTTTGAGCGACTGATACACGAGGTCTCCAAGGTCTCTCAATTTACACCCATTCAAGTAATCTGTCTTCCTATTATTGTTACCAAAGTGGATAACCTCACATTTATCCACATTATACTGCATCTGCCATGCAGATGCCCACACATTCAGCTTGTCTAAATGTGGGTGCATCTCTGCATCCTCCTCACAGCTCACCCTCCCATCCAACTTTGTATCATCTGCAAATTTGGAGATAATACATTCAGTTCCCTCTTCCAAATCATTAATATGTAATGTGACTAGTTGGGGTCCTAGCACAGATCCCTGCGGAACCTCACTAGTCACTGACTGCCAATCAGAAAAAGACCTATTTATGCCAACTCTTTGTTTCCTATCTGCTAACTAGCTTACTATCCGTCTCAGGATATGACCTGCAATGCCATGTGCTTTAATTTTACATAGTAGTCTGTTATGTGAGACCTTGTCGAAAGCCTTCTGAAAGTCTAAATAAACCACATCCACTCATTCTCCTCGGTCAACTCTCCTAGTTACATCCTCAAAAGATTCCGGTAGATTCATCAAGCATGGTTTCTCTATTTTAAATCCATGCTGACTTTGTCTGATTATACTCCTGCCTTCCAAATGCCGAGTTAAGAAATCCTTGATAATAGACTCTAGCAGGAAAGGACTCAAGCAGGGAATTAGGAGAGCGAGGAAGGGCCATGAAATGACCTTGGCAAGTAGGGTTAAAGAGAATCCCAAGGCATTTTATACATAAGGGTAGCTAGGGAGAGGGTAGGACCACTCAAGGACAAAGGAGGGAATTTGTAGTTGGAGGCTGAGGTTGTGGCCGAAATCCTAAATGAGTACTTTGCATCAGTGATCACCGAGGAGAAGAATATGGAGGATGGCGAGATTAGTGTGGAGTATGCGAATATGATAGGGCATTTTGAGATTAATAAAGAAGTGATGTTGGGTCTCTTGAAGAGCATTAAGGTGGATAAGTCCCCAGGGCCCAATGGGATCCAGCCCAGGTTATTGAGAGAGGAGATTGCTGGGGCCCTGACAAAGATCCTTGCTAGCCACTGGAGAGGTCCCAGAAGACTGTCGAGTACCTAATGTTTTTCCTCTGTTCAAGAAAGGAAAAGGGGATAATCCAGGAAATTATAAACCGGTGAGTCTCATATCGGTGTTTAGGAAACTATTGGAGAGGATTCTTAGGGATAGGATTTATGTGCATTTGAAAAAGCATGGCCTAATTAGCAAAAGTCAGCATAGCTTTGTGTTGGGCAGATCATGTCTTACTAACTTGATTGATCTTTTCGAGGAGGTGACGAAGGTGATCGATGAGGGTAGAGCAGTGGATGTTGTCTACATGGATTTTAGTAAGGCTTTCAACAAGGCCCCTCATGATAGATTCATCCAGAAGATTAAGATGCATGGGATCCACAGTGACTTGGCTGCTTGGATTCAGAATAGTGGTGGAAGGTTATTTTTCTGGCTGGGGGTCGGTGACTAATGGTGTTCTGCAGGGATTGTACTGGGACCTCTGCTGCTATATATATATATATAAATGACTTGGATGAAAACATAGATGAGTGGGTTCGTAAGTTTGCAGATGACACATAGATAGGTGGAGTTGTGGATAGTGTAGAAGGTTGTCAAAGGATATATTGTGATATAGATCAGTTGTAGATATGGGACGGCCCGGTGATGCAGTGGTCAGCACTGCTGCCTCTCAGCGCCAGGAACCCCGGTTCAATTCCAGCCTTGGGTCGCTGTCTGTGTGGAGTTTGTACTTTCTCCTCGTGTCTGCGTGGGTTTCGTTCGTGTGCTCCGGTTTCCTCCCACAGTCCAAAGATGTGCAGGTTAGGTTAATTGGCCATGCTAAATTGACCCTAGTGTCAGGGGGATTAGCGGGGTAAATGTGTGGGGTTACGGGAATAGAGCTTGGGTGGGATGTGGTCAGTACAAACTTGATGGGCCGAATGGCCTCCTCCTGTACTGTAGGATTCTATGATATGGGTGAAGAAAAGAAGTTTAATCCGGGTAAGTGTGAGGTGCTGCACTTTGGGAGGTTAAGGTTAAGTATACAGTTAATGGCAAAACCCTGAGCAACATTGATGTACAGAGGGATCTTGAGGTTCAAGTCCATAGCTCCCTGGAAGTGGCCACACAAGTAGATAGGGTGATAACAAAGACCTATGGCATGATTGCCATTATTGGTCAGGGCATTGAGTATAAGAGTCAGGATGTCGTGTTGCAGCTTTATAAAATTTTGATTCGGCTGCAATTTTGAGTATTGCATTCAATTCTGGTCTCCACATTACAGGAAGGATGTGGAGTCTTTGGAGAGGGTGCAGAAGAGGTTTACCAGGATGCTGCCCGGATTAAAGGGTATGAGCTATAAGGAGAGGCTGGACAAACTAGGGTTGTTTTCTCTGGAGCCGCAGAGGCTGAGAGGAGGAGCATAGATGGGGTTGACAGTCAGAACCTTTTTCCCAGAGTTGAAATGTCTGATACTAGGGGGCATGCACTTAAGGTGAGAGGGGGAATGTTCAAAGGAGATGTGAGGGGCAAGTTTTTTACACAGTGTGGTAGGTGTCCAGGATGCGCTGCCAGGGGTGGTAGTGGAGGCAGATACGATAGGAACGTTCAAGGGGCTTTTAGATAAGCATACGAATTTGTATGGAAAAGAGGGATATGGACCAAGGGCGAGCAGAAGAGATTAGTTTAATTTGGCGTCATGTTCGGCACAACATTGTGAGCCGAAGGGCCTATTCCTGTACTGTACTGTTCTGTGTTCTATGTTTTTCTCTTTATATATCTATAGTAACTTTTACTTTTTATATTCCCCGCTAGCTTACTTTCATACTCTCTTTCCCCTTCTTAATCAATCACCTGGTCCTCTTTTACTGAATTTTAAATTGCTCCCAATCCTCGGGTCTATTGCTTTTTCTTTCCGATTTGTATGCTGCTCCTTTGACTCTAATTCTGTCTCTAATTTCCCTTGTAAGCTATGGTTTAGCCATAGTTTCCTTACCACTCTTGCACCAAACAGGAATAAACAAAGTTTGGAGTTCACCTATTCGTTCCTTAAATGCCTGCTCACTGTCCTTCCTTTCAGTAATGTTTCCCAGTCCATCATAGCCAAGTCATGCCTCATACTATCATAGTTACCTTTATTGAGATTCAGGACCCTCATCTCAGAATCAACCACATCACTCTCCATCTTGACAAAGAATTCTATCATATTATGGTCACTCATTCCCAAGAGTTCTCTCATAACTAAATTGCCAACGAATCATTTCTCGTTGCACAATTCCCAGTCCAAGATTGCCTGTTCTCTTGTTGGTTCCTCAACGTATTGGTCCAGCAAACCATACCATATACATTTCAGAAATTCCTCCTCTATTGTACTATGATTAATTTGACTCTTCCAATCTACGTGCAGATTAAAGTCACCTATAATCACAGATGTTCCTTTAACACATGCATCTGTAATGGATTTCCTGTCTGATACTATTCCCAACATTACCACTACAGTTTGGTGGCCTGTATATCACTCTCAAATGTTTTTTGCCCCTTTGTGTTTCTTAATTCGGCCCATACAGATTCCACATCATCTGTGCTAGTGTCTTTCCTCAATATTGTATCAATATCTTTAATCAACAATGCAACTCCACCACCTTTTCCTTTCTGCCTGTCATTCCTAAACACTGAATAGCTCTCAATGTTTAGTTGCCATCCTTGGTCATCTTGGAACCGTGTCTCCGTAATGCCAACTATATCATACCCCTTTATATCTATCTGTGCAACCAATTCATCCATTTTGTTTCCAATGCTCCGAGCGTTCAGGTACAAAACCTTTTCACATTTCTTGTCCTGTTCCTACTATTTTTGACTGTGTCCATATCTGACTCTGGCCCTTGATTTCTCTGCCTGTCACTTTTCTTTTTCTCCTTGCTGTTCTGCTCCTACCCAGGTGTAACAAACAGGTTCCAGTTTGTCCCTGGAACCGGTCCCAATGCCCCAGGAATCTGAAATCCTCCCCCTCACACCATCTTTTCAGCCATGTATTCAAAGAAAAAATGTATTCATCCTATATATCCTGCTGTTTCTACTCTGACTAGCACGTGGCACTGGTAGTAACCCTGAGATAACTACCTTTTGAGGTCCTACTTTTCAGCTTGCTTCCTGACTCCCTTTATTCTGCTTTTAAGACCTCATCGCCTTTTTTGCCTATGTTGTTTATACAAATGTGTACCACGACCACTGACTGTTCACCTCCCCCTTCAGAATGTCCTGTAACTGCTCTGAGACATACTTGACCAGGGAGGCAACATACTATCCCGGAATCTGATTTGCAGCCACAGAAATGCCTACCCAGTCCCCTTACAATTGAATCCCCTATAAGTATTGCATTTCTATTCCTATTGCTCCTCCCCTGTGCAGCAGAGCCAACAATGGTGCTATGAATTTGGCTGCTGCTGTTATCTCCTTAATAGTATCCAAAATGATACATCTGTTTTGCAAGGGAATAGCCACAGGAGAAATGAAATGAAGCAAACAGTATTTTCCCTCATCCAGGTAACACCAAGACCAAAATACTTCAAAACTGAGGGGGGAAAAAAGACAACATTCTGCTTTTCAAATTATGGTGTAGGATCACACTTCTTTTAAGTTGAAAGCTAATACTTCTGACTTCTTTGTTTGTTCTTTGTTCTGATAGTGCAACATAGTATGCACTGATTATCTGTGAGCCTTAGACAGAGAAAAGTAACTTGCACTGTTGACATAACACTTAAGTACAAATGTGTTGTGCAGTAGCTCACTCCATTGAACATATGTTTGAACATACTTGATAGAAGCTACATTTTCAATAAATTGCCATGCTTGCCTAGCTTAGGAATGTGCAGTAAATAACTTGTATTTATATCATGTTATAATTATTTATATATGAACATCTCAAAGGCATTTCATGATCAATAAATTTGTTTTGAAATGAGGTCCTTATTAAGGCAAATAAGAGTGGTGGTTTGTAGTATACGGAAAGCAAACCTGTGTCTGTTGATTTGCAGGTGTTCACCTTTATTATGTTGGAGGAGAGGTGTATGCTGAATGCCTGAGCGACAGTAGTATTTTTGTACAAAGTCGAAACTGCAATTATCATCATGGCTTCCATCCAACAACTGTTTGCAAGATTCCCAGTGGATGCAGTTTGAAGATCTTCAACAATCAGGAGTTTGCTCAGCTTTTGGCCCAGTCCGTAAACCATGGCTTTGAAGCGGTTTATGAGCTTACCAAGATGTGCACCATACGCATGAGTTTTGTAAAGGTAATAGAATTTGCACAGAAATTGTCCAAAGTAAAATTAATGTTTTACTAGTTTTCATTTAATGGTAAGGGAAACTGGATAAAGTACACACAGGAGAAAACAGTAAAAGGATATGTTGATGGAGTAAGATGAAGTAAATAGTGGGAAGAGGCTCGTGTGGAGCACAAACACCCACATAAGGTGGGAAGGAAAAGAAGTATACCCTGTGAAATTTCCCTCTAGGCTGAATGTCCTGTTCTGTGCTATAAAATTCTATGTAGTTGATATTTAGTCATGAGTAGTTATATTTGTACAAAGATATCCATTTTTATTCTTCCTAGCATGCTTCTTATGGGGTTCCTAACAATAAGGATGTTATGCAAATAGAATTACCCAAGATATTGACTTAAATGCATTGTGGCAGTGGTGGGATCTGGCACCCCAGGGTCTTGCTGTACCAGGAAAAGATCTCTAATAGTCTTGGAGTATTTTGAAGGTGGCTGCAATGTTCAGACAGGGAACAAAGAACACTTCCACCGAAGTGGAACGCATGATTTTAGAAATGTTGGGGTTTTTTTGGGTTCAGGGATTGCTGAAAATGCTGTCTAGAGTAGTGGTTCCCAACCAGAGTGCAAGTGGCACACTGGTGTGCCATGAAGACATAGAAAATAGGAGCAGGAGGAGGTGATTAGGCTCTTCGAGCCTTCTCCACCATACATTAGGATCATAGCTGATCATCCAATTCAATAGCCTGATCCCGCCTTCTCCTCATATATCCTTTGATCCCTTTCGCCTCAATTGCTATATCTCACGGCTTCTTGAAAACATACAATGTTTGGCCTCAACTCCCTATGGTAGCAAATTCTTTCGGCTGACCACTCTTTGGGGTGCAGAAATTTCTCCTACTCTCTGTCCTAAACGGTATACCCTCAGACTGTGACCCCCTCCCCCCGGGAACATCCTTCTTGTATCTACCCTGTTTAGTCCTGTTAGAATTTTATAGGTTTCAATGAGATCCCCCCTCATTCTTTGGAACTCCAGCGAATATAGTCCAGGCCAATTCAGTCTCTCCTCGTATGTCAGTCCTGATATCCCAGAAATCATTCAGACTCTGCACTCCCTCTAGAGCAAGAACATCGTTCCTCAGATAAGGAGAAAAAAACTGCACACAGTATTCCAGGTGTGGCCTTACCAAGGCCGTGTATAATTGCTGCAGCAAGATGTCTCTGCTCCCGCATTCAAATTCTCTCGCTATGAAGGTCTATGTACCATTTGCCTTTACTGTCTGCTGCACCTGCATGCTTACTTTCAGTGATTGTGACTGGTGTACAAGGACACCCAGGTCTCGTTGCACGTTCCCCTCTTTCCCGTTTTTGCCACCGAAGTGGATAACCTCACATTTATCCAAATTATACTGCATCTGCCAATCATTTGAACATTCACTCAACTTGTCCAAGCCACACTAAATGATCTCTGCATCGTCCTCAGAGCTCACCCTCCCACTCAGCTCATCTGCAAATTTGGAGATATAACATTTAGTTCCCTAAATCATTAATATATATCGTGAATAGCTGGGGTCCCAGCACTGATCCTTGCGGCACCCCACTAGTCACTGCCATTTGGAAAAAGACCCTTTTATTCCTACTCTTTGTTTTTTTTGTCTGCCAACCAGTTTTCTATCCATCTCAGTACACTACCCCCAGTCCCATGTGCTTTAATTTTACACACTCATCTCTTATGTGGGACTTTGTCAAAAGCCTTCTGAAAGTGCGAATAAACTACATCCACTGGCTCCCCCTCATTCATTCTGCTAGTTATATCATCGTAGAATGCCAGTAAATTTGTCAAGCATGATTACCCTTCCATAAATCCATGCTGACTCTGTCTGATCCTGCCACTGTTTTCCAAGTGTTTTGCTATCAAACCTTTAGTAATGGATTCTAGAATTTTCCCCACTACCAACATCAGGCTTACTGGTCTATAATTCTCCGCTTTCTCTCTTATCTCCCTTTTTAAATAGTGGGGTTACATTAAATACCCCTCCAATCTGTAGGAACTGTTCCAGAGTCCATAGAATCTTAGAAATTGACCAGAATGCATCCACTATTTCTCAGCCCACTTCCTTAAGTACTCTGGGATATAGATTTTCAGGCACTGGGGATTTATCAGCCTTCAATCCCATCAGTTTCCCCAACACCATTTCTCTATTAATATTGATCTCCTGCAATATATTCTCTACATTTCTGGTATCTTATTTGTGTCCTCATTTGTGAAGGCAGAACCAAAGAATGAAATCAGTTGGTCAGCCATTTCTTTGTTCCCCATTATAAATTCACTATTTCTGATTTTAAGGGATGTACATTTGTCTTCACCAGTCTTTTTCTGCTCACAAACCGTAGAAACTTTTGCCATTGGTCTTTATGTTCACCCGAAGTTTCCCCATAATCAGTCCCTTGGCCCTCCTTGCTGAATTCTAAACTGCTCCCAATCCTCAGATCTGTTGCTTTTCTTGGGCATTTGTATGCCTCTCCCTTGGATCTAATACTACCTCTAATTTCCCTTGTAGGCCATTGTTTTGCCATCTTTCCAGTTTTACTTTTGCGGCAGACACCCCCCCCCCCCCCCCCCCCCCAAAGTGTGCCGCGAAAAGAAATTCAAAATGACATAAAATTTATGTAATTATGATAAAGCTAACCTTCCTCTTCAGTTATGTGGTTGCCATCTCCAAGACCTGATGAACCTTGGGCCTCCCACACATGCACCAGTTGGGAAAGAGTCGCACGTGCGTGGTTTAGATTTTTTATGTTGGTCGGGCCCATGCACATGTCCAACGGGACTTGGAGCTGAAGACAAAGGTCCCATGCACCTGAACAAAAAGCAAAAACTCAGAAAGGGTGCAAAAACCCTGGGAGAAGTGAGAGAAACAGTGGAATATTAAAAGTAGCTGAGAGGACAGGGAGAAGTTAAAAACAAAGTTCCTAATAAGGGAAGAAAATAGAAAATGGGAGGTCTGCCTCAAATTATTTTTAATCTGTCATCAAGGACGAAATAGTGAGACACCTGGATATAAATTGTCCCATTGGGAAGATGCAGCATGGGTTCATGAAGGGCAGGTCATATTTGACTAATTTGGTGGAATTCTTTGAGAACATTACGTGCGCAGTGGACAATGGGGAATCTGTGGATGTGGTATATCTGGATTTCCAGAAGGCATTTGACAAGGTGCCATACCAAAGGCTGCTGCATAAGATAAAGGTGCATGGTGTTACAGGTAATGTATTAGCATGGATAGAGGATTGGTTATTTAACAGAAAGCATAGAGTGGGGGTAAATGGGTGTTTTTCTGGTTGGCGATCAGTGACTAGTAATGTGCCTCAGGGATCAGTGTTGGGACTGCAATTGTTTACGATTTACATAGATGCTTTGGAGTTGGGGACCAAGTGTAGTGTGTCAAAATTAGTAAGATGAATGGCAGAGCAAAATGTGCAGAGGACGCTGAAAGTCTGTAAAGGGATTATAGATAGTCTGTGAGTGGGCAAGGGTCTAGCAGATGGAGCACAATGTTGGTAAATGTGAGGTCATCCATTTTGGTAGGAATAAAAGCAAAATGGACTATTATTTAAATGGTAAAAAAATTGCAGCATGCTGCTGTGCAGAGGGACCTGGGTGTCCTTGTGCATGAATCACAAAAAGTTGGTTTGCAGGTGCAGCAGGTAATTAAGAAGGCAAATGGAATTTTGTCCTTCATTGCGAGAGGGATGGAATTTAAAAACAGCGAGGTTATGTTGCAACTGTATAAGGTGCTGGTGAGGCCACACCTAGAGTACTGTGTACAGTTTTGGTCTCCTTATTTGAGAAAGGATATACTGGCACTGGAGTGGGTGCAGAGGAGATTCACTAGGTTGATTCTGGAGTTGAGACGTTTGGCCTATGAGGAGAGACTGAGTAGACTGGGGCTATACTCATTGGAATTCAGAAGAATGAGGGGAGATCTTATAGAAAGATATAAGATTATGAAGGGAATAGATAAGGTAGAAGCAGGGAAGTTGTTTCCACTGGCAGGTAAAACTAGAACTAGGGGGCATGGCCTCAAAATAAAGGGGAGCAGATTTAGGACTGAGTTGAGGAGGAACTTCTTCACATAAAGGGTTGTGAATCTGTAGAATTCCCTGCCCAGTGAAGCAATTGAGGCTACCTCATTGAATGTTTTTAAGGCAAGGATAGATAAAATTTTTGAACAGTAAAGGAATTAAGGGCTATGATGGGCAGGTAAGTGGAGCTGAGTCCACGAAAAGATCAACCATGATCTTATTGAGTGGCGGAGCAGGCTTGAGGGACCAGATGGCCTACTCCTGCTCCTAGCTCTTATGTTCTTCGTACAGAGGTGTACAATGGCATATGAAAGGTCTAGAGGCTTGTGAAAACTGAGGGAGTTTCTGGATTTTTTATGATGGGAAATGTAGCAATTTAGGAGGATGGGTGGAGTTTTGGAGGATTAAGTGGAGTTGTACACTTCCTGCACCTTCCCCCATCACAATTCTGCTCGTCTCTTTTCTGTTCCTTTTTATACCTGGGGACATAGGAGTTAAGCCTTTTAACCCTTGAATCTGCCCTGTTGGATGAATAATGACTGTTCAGTATCTGACCTTCATCTACATTGGCTGCGCATTCCTTTATACCATTTACAATGTATAATGCCAGCCATGGCTCAGTCGGTGACGCTCTTTCCTTTAAATCAGAAGGTTGTGGGTTCAAATCCCACTCCAGGCTTCACGTAAACAAATCCAGATTGGCACTCCAATGTTGCACTCTTGGAGGTAAGACATTAAACCAAGGCATTGTTCTCTCAGGTGGATGTATAAGATCTCAAGGCACTATTTCGAAGAAGAGCAACTTAGTTATTCCTGATGTCCCAATATTTATCTCTCGACCAATATCAGTAAAAGAAAAACAGATCATCTGATCGTTAATACATTGCTGAGTTCAAATTGGTTACTGTGTATCCTTCATTCCTACAACGGCTACACTTCAAAGAGAAGTATATACTTGACTCTAAAGTACTTTTCAATAGCCTGAGTTTGTAAAATGGGTCTTGTGTAATTTTTTGGCTCACAAGAAATCTACTGATTACAAATTTAAAATTATTAATTGAGCGAACATTTTTTTTTCTGGGAGAATATTCTGCATTCTGACAACTGTTGCTTGAGGTTTTTCCTAACTTCCCTCATTAATTTGGCTCTGGTTTTAAAATTGTCCCTCTTTCCTAGACTTCTCCAACAATAGAAAAGATTTTTCTGTACTTAACCTCATTTTATTTCAAAATCCTAAAACCTCCTCTTTATTCCAGATAATACGAGCCTGCTGTATGTAATCTCCTCCTCATCTAACTATTGGGAGTCCTTGTTAATATTATGATGACTCTGTGCTTCACAATTTACAAGGTCATACAGTATATCATCTCCAAGGTGTGTGCGGAACTGCATGCAGATGCATCTGTCCATGACAGTATCGGTAAGAGTGACCACTGCACAGTTCTTGTGGAGATGAATTGAAAATAACCTCCATCGTGTTGTGTGGCACTATCACCATGCTAAATGGGACAGACTTTGAACCGATCTAGCAACTCAAGACTGGGCATCCATAAGGCGCTGCGGGCCATCAACAGCAGTGGAATTGTACTCCAGCACAATCTGCAACCTCATGGCCTGACATATCCCCCACTCAACCATTGCCATCAGACTGGGGATTAACCCTGGTTGAATGGAGAGTGCAGGAGGGCATGCCAGGAGCAGCACCGGGCATACCTAAAAATGAGGTGTCAACCTGGTGAAGCTACCAAACAGGACTATTATGCCAAACAGCATAAACAGCAACATCATTTAGACAGAGCTAAGTAATCCCACAACCAACAGATCAGATCTAAGCTCTGCAGTCCTGCCACACCCAGTCGTTAATGGTGGTGGACAATTGAACAACTCACTGGAGGAGGCTCCACAAATATGGATGCTGCAAAGGCAATGGGTCCTGATAACATTCCAGCAATAGCACTGAAGAGTTGTGCTCCAGAACTTGCCGCTCCCCTGGTCAAGCTCTTCTAGTACAGTTACAACACTAGCATCTACCCGACAATGTGGAAAATTGCCCAGGTATATCCTGTACACAAAAAGCAGGACAAATCCAACCCGGTCAATTACCGTCCAATCGGTCTACTCTTGATTATCAGTAAAGTGATGGAAGGGGTTATCAACAGTGTCATCAAGCAGCACCTGCTCAGCAATAACCTGCTCAGTGACGCCCAGTTTGAGTTTCGCTAGGGTCACTCAGCTCCTGACCTCATTACTGCCTTGGTTCAAACATGGACAAAAGAGCTGAATCCCAGAGGTTGAGGTGAGAGTGACAGCCCTTGACATCAATGCCGCATTCGACTGAGTGTGGCATCAAAGAGCCCTAGCAAAAGTGGAATCAAGGGTAATGGAGGGCAAACTCTCCGCTGGTTGGACTCGCACCTGGTACGTAGGAAGGTGGTTGTGAAGGGGTCAGTCTCAGCTCCAGGATATCTCTGCAGGAGTCCCTCGGTAGTGTCCTAGGCCCAACCATCTTGAGCTGCCTCATCAATGACCTTCCCTCCGTCATAAGGTCAGAAATGGGGATGTTCGCTGATGATTGCACAATGTTCAGCACCATTCGCGATGACTCAGATATTGAAGCAGTCCACGTTCAAATGCAACAAGATCTGGACAATATCCAGGCTTGGGCTAAGTGGCAAGTAACATTTGCGCCACACAAATGCCAGGCAAGACCATCACCAGTAAGAGACACTCTAACCACCACCCCTTGACATTCAATGGTGTTACTATCAATAAATTCCCCCAGTGTCAACATCCCTGGGGTTACCATTGACCAGCAACTCAGCTGGACTCACCACATAAGCACAGTGGCTACAAGAGCAGGTCAGAGACCAGGAATACTGTGGCAAGTAACTCACCTCCTGACTCCCCAATGCCTATCCACCATCTAAAGATACAAGTCAGGAGTGTGATGGAATATTTCCCACTTGCCTGGATGGGTGTAGCTTCAACAACACTCGAAGCTTGACACCATCCAAGACAAAGTAGCCCGCTTGATTGGCACCACATCTACAAACATCCACTCCCTCCAACACCACCGCTCAGTAGCAGCAGTGTGCACTATCTTCAAGATGCATTGCAGCAATTCACCAAAGATCCTTAGGCAGCACCTTCCAAACCCATGACCACTTCTATCTAGAAGGACAATGGCAGAAGATACATGGGAACACTGCCTCCTGCAAGTTCCCATCCAAGCCATTCACTGTCCTGATTTGGAAATATATTATCGTTCCTTTGCAGTCGCTGGGTCAAAATCCTGGCATTCCCTCCCTAATGGCATTGTGGGTCAACCCACAGCTCATGGACTGCAACAATTCAAGAAAGCGGCTCACCACACCTTCTCAAGGGCAACAAGGGATGGGCAATAAATGCTGGCCAGCCAGCGATGCCCATGTCCCATGAATGAATAAAAAGTACAGTACTCCAGATGTGTTATAACCAGGGCTTTGTATAGCTGTCGCAAATCTTTCTCCCCATGTTCTAGCTCTTTAACATTACATTTTTAAAATATGACTAAATGTGCCTGACCACTACTTTTTAGTCATGGACCCTGAGTCTCTTTGGTCCTCCACTGTTCCTTGCTCATCACCATTTAAATAATACTTAGAGTAATCCTTTATTCGTCCAAAAATGAATAAGCTCATATTTTGCTAACTTGAAATCGATCTGTCACAGTTTTGCCTACTTGATCTATTAATGTGTCTGTAATTTTATACTCCCATTTACACTAATTGCTATACCCCAAGATGCAAGGATTATGGGACACAGAATCACGGTCTTGGGCAAGAGATGCGGGAGGATGTGGGAGAACCTTTTTTTATGCAGCAAGTGGTAATGATCTGGAATGCGCTGCTTATGACAAAGGTGGAATCAGATGCAATGAATTATTTTAAAAACAAATTGGATGGTCACTTGAGGGAAATAAACTTACAAGGTTATGGAGATAGAACAGGGGAATGGAAGTGACTGGATTGTTGTAAGGCATGGATTTGATTTGCCAAATCGATTTCTGTGCTGTAATGACTGACTGTGGCCACCATTTTTTGTGTCATCAAACTTGGGATGGGTCTTTTGTGTGATCTAATTCATTAATAAACATAGTTGAGACCCCAACCTTCCAATTCAGGTATATATCAGCATTACTTCGTCATTTGCCACCTAACAAGTTTCTTAACTAGGTCTTTAATTCTGCAAACTTTAATTTAGCCTAATGGAGGAACCTTTATTGAATGCCTTCTTATAGTCCATATAGGTTACATCCACAGACATTCCCCATGTCTATTAATTCAATTACTTGCTCAAAAAAATCAGTTAGCTACCTTTTGAGTGTTAACTCCCATTTACAAACCCATATTGGCACTTTCTAATCAGTTCAGATTTCTCCACATGCTCAACCACTCTGCCCTTTAATTATAGATTGCAATAACTTCCTCACAACAAATTTGTGGTTTCTCTCACTCACCTTTCTTAAACAATGGAGTTACATTTGAAACTTTGCAATCCATAGGAACAATTCCAGAATTTGGGAGGTTTAGAAGAATATGGCTAAAGCATCTGCAATTTTCTCATCTACTTCCTTTAATACCCTGTGGTGGAAACCTTCAGGCCATGGGAATTTGCCAGTCTTGTATGCCATTTCTTTCTAATAATGTTTCCTCTGTTTACTTTAGTGAGCTCTAGTTTTTACTTCTTTATTAATTTCTCCGAAATGGTAAGTATAATTTTCTCTTCCTTTATTATGAATAATTATTCAACACAGAATCCTGCAGTGTAGAAGGAGCCTATTCGAGTCTGCACCTACAACAATCCCACCTAGGCTCTATCTCCGTAGCCCCACAAATTTACCCCACTAATCCCTCTAACCTACGCATCCCGGGACACTAAGGGGCAATTTCGGATGGCCAATGCACCTAACCTGCACGCACATCTTTGAACATGTCTGCCATTTCCCTATTTTCATTTGTAATATTACTGCATCTATTTTTAAAGGGCTCACATCACCCATTTTCTCACTACCAAAACCGTTAGATAGTTACATGGGTAAGATGGGTATAGAGGGATATGGGCCAAATGCGGACAATTGGGACTAGCTTCGGAGTTTAAAGAAAAAGGGCGGCATGGACAAGTTGGGCTGAAGGGCCTGTTTCCATGCTATAAACCTCTATGACTCTATCTTTATCACTTGCAAGTTTAAAAAAAAAATCTCTCCCAGTCCCTTGGAGATCTCTCTTCAGGTAGTGTGCCCTAAGAGGGCCTAGCCGACCATGGGCTTCCATGTGTTATCTTCAAGCTCTGTCTGACCAGGAGACTCTTCCACTCTTCTTACTGTCCATTGGTGTATTGGAAAGATTCACAGGTTGACAATCAACCTGCTTGGCCATGTCATGAACATACTTTCCATGTCCATCAAGTCCTGGGGACTTGAACCTGGAGCTTCTGGTTCAGAGGGAGGGACGCTACCCACTACGCCACAAGACCTCCCTCCCTTTGAATTTGCACAATATTATTTCTGGCTTTATATGCACTTTTGTTTTATGTACCCTCAACTCTTCTGCTAACGATGGCAGTTTTATTTGATAATTAGAGCTCTTTTCCTTTAGGGTTCTGTACTAAATGAGAAAAATATTTGATCACCTCCCACTATATTTTTACCTGAGTTTTGACCAGTTTGCTGTTGCCAATCTCTATCGTACCATTAATTATAGTACATTTACTAAGATTCCAGATTTCAGTAAGGCTAAGGTTATGATCATTGGTTAAATGTTCCATTTCAGATTATTACTAAATCTTATTACAGTACCTTCTGAATAATAAGCATAGTTGTTACATGACTGACCTTTTAATCCAGAAGCCTGGACAGTTGATCCATAGATATAGTTCAAATCCCACTATGGCACTTAGAAAATCTGAATTCAGTTAACTAACTAAATATGGAATAATAAAAAAAACCAATAATATTGACCATGATTGTCGTTAAAACCATCTGAAGACCTAAGAAACTTGTTGGCCTTACCTGGTCTGACTTGTATGTGACTCTAGACCCGCAGCAAACTCCCTAAGAACACTGTGAGATCTCCTTCATCATGTGGACCACGTGACATCTCTCCATCGTAAGAATTATTACTCAGGTCATGTGCTATTTGACATAGAGATTAACAGATCAGGAAGATGCACAGGTAGTGGGAGAAGGTGGGACTCCATTTCGTGGGGCACTAGTCTAGTCCAGAAGGCCAGTTAAGAATAGTCTTGTCAGTAATGTTCACAACCCATGAAAGAATAAAACAAAATGGCTTGTCCTCTTAACTCTAAAACATATCGTTCCAAAAAACTGCGTACAATCGACTCAAATTCACAGCGTTTCATCTCTTCCCAATGGTTAGATCAGTAGTTCCCAACCAAAGTGCTCTCAAAGACTGCCTTCAGTCTTTCTTCTTATCCCCATTGGTCAAAACTATGTTATACCTATTGCATAGGGACAGGCAGTCAACAGGGATTTTGACCCAACAACCTTGAAGGAACAGTGATATATTTCCAGGTCAAGATGGTGAGTGACTTGGAGGGGAACCTCCAGTTGGTGGTATTCTCAGGTATCTGCTGCTCTTGTTCTTCTAGATGGTCCTCTCCCATCTCAACCTCTTCACCAGATTGAGTGTCATCATTGTCCGCTTGTAAAGCAATGACATTTTTTGAAAGGAGGTTTGCAATAACAGCCTAGCCTCTAGAATGGTGATAACTTGAAGTAGCATTGTTTTGCTTGTTTCTGTCTCCCACAAGCCAACAGACCCCCAACACCCTCTGGGTGAAAAGATTACTCCTCTCACCATTCCAGCAATTTATTTAAATCTATGACCCTTGTTATTGACCTCTCTGCTAAAGAAAATAGGTCCTCCTAAACACGTTTATCTAAGCTGCTAATTATTTTACGTGCCTCACTTAAATTTGCCCCCGATCTAAATAGCTCCAGCCTATCCAACCTTTCCAGTACTGAAAAAATTCTTGTACATAATGTGGTGACCAGAAGTGTACCCAGTACTCTAGCTCTGTCTTAACTAGTATGGAGGATAGTCTTAGATTACAGGAGTATATAAACAGGCTGGCCAGATGGCTGATCAGTGGCAAATGGAATTCAATCCGGATAAGTGTGAACTGATGCACTTAGGCAGGACAAACCAGACAAGGAATACATGATGAATGACAGGACCCTGGGAAGCACTGAGAATCAGAGGTACCTTGATGTGCATGTACACTGGTCTGTTAAGGTAGGAGGATAGGTGGATAAAGTGGTTAAGAAGGCATATGGTATACTTGCCTTTATTAGCTGAGGCATAAAATTTTAGAGCAGGGAGGTTATGCTGGTGCTATATAAAACATTGGTTAGGCCACAGCTAGAGTTTGTGTGCAGTTCTGGAATCCACATTAGAGGAGGGATGTGATAGCACTGGAAAGTGAGCAGAGATTTACCAGTCTGGAGTGGAGAGTTTTAGTTATGAAGAGTGATTGGGTAGACGGGTTGTTTTCGTTGGAACAGAGGAGACTGAGGGGGTGAGGTTTTCAACTTAAGTGTTCAATGCAAGTAACACTTGGTAGAGTTTCCTAGTATGTGATACAGTCATCAGTACAAATTGAAAAATAAATGGGCATGTCTTCATTCCTTGAGGATTTGAGCATATCTTGACTTCTTCCAAGACGAATAACAAAACTGGAGATTTAAATTCCAGAATGTTTATTTCAGCCAAGTTTAATATTTATATTTATTCACAAATGCTTTCTCTCAAAGGAGAGGAATAGAGCCAATTAGGGACCAAAAAGATTTGGTAGTTAGATTCTCTTGCTAGAGCTATACACTTGTGTGGCATGTGACTCACCAAGTCTGAATGTTGTACAAGCCTTGATATGTGCAGGCATGGATTGCCTTAGTTTCTAAAGAGTTGTAAATGGTACTGAACCCACAATCATCAGCAAAAATCTCCACTTCTGACCTTACGAAAGAAGAACTATCATTGATGAAACGTCTGAAGATGGTTGGTCTTGAGACATTACCCTGAAGAACTCATTCAGCGATGTCCTGCACTGAGATCATTGGTCTCCAATGACCACAACCATATTCCTTTGTGCTTCCAAGCAGTGACGTTTTCTCTTTGATTCCCATTGCTTACAATTTTGCTAGCTGTTGGGTCCATTCATTGGTTTGAATAGACAAGGGGACAGCACTGATACAAGTTTTAAAATGGTTTTCTTTTATTGAACACAACTTAAAAGGATTAACATGGAAAAAGCAAACTTGGGGGAAAAGCAAATTACTGTGGATGCTGGAATCTGAAAGAGAATACTATGTTTCGAGTTCACATGACCTTTTGTCAAAGCTTTAACAAAAGGTCATCTGGACTTGAAACGTCAGCTCTTTTCTCTCCTTACAGATGCTGCCAGACCTGCTGAGATTTTCCAGCATTTTTTCTCTTTTGGGAAGCAAACTTGGAGACTGGCTTCTACTGCCAGCCCCTGTACTGAACTCGAACACATTGAACTGAACTGGATCTTGAAACAAACTGGACACGCACTAAAATCTAAACTATATTTCAACCATTATCTCGTTATGGGAAATGTTTTTCGCAGTCTGTCTCTGTCTTAGAAAAACAATCCTTGCACTGCTGTTATGAAAAACTTGTTTGCCTACATTGTGTACCCTTCAGGAATGCAGTCAATTTTTAGCTAACCTTTAGACTTCTGATTCTACATGTCGTCAATTTAGCAGTCAATTGATAAGCTTAGCAGAATTAGTTGCATCGGCAGAAATATCTTAAAATGAAGTCTTTGCATAGACTGAAGTAAATAGGGCTAAGCATACATAGAATCTCTCACCAGCACACTTACTCAAATGCTGCCAAGTTATAAATGACATTCTAGGTAATGTGATAAAGGTAAACTCAGCTATCTGTAGCCTTTGGAACGTTTACCACACCACCCCCTCCACAGCAGCAGCCTTGCTGCTGTGCTGGATTTAATTCACCTGGTTCTATTCTTATATATCTAATTGTAGGCAGAGTAGCACCTGCAATGATTTCTCTTCCCATTCCTCACTGTTTGCTCACTCTGGTATGCTCTAAGGATCTATCCTTGGAAATATTTTCCTCAATTGTATTCTGCCACTCAGTAGCATCATCCATAAACATAGTGTTTAGATTTCATGTGTCCACTGAAACACTTAGCTCTACCTCACCCACCTCTTGTGACTCCACCACTTGCTGAATTCTCAGAATTTTTACTGAGATGCGGTACTGGGTGAGCAGAAATTTCCTTCAAGTAAATATTGGAAAAACTAAAGCTATTTATCTAAAGCTAAACTAGAGTCTTTGGTTCCTGGCGCAAACTCCATTCTGCAATTACCAAGTCCATCCCCTTCCCTGATAACTCGAAGGCTGAACCTGGCTATAGTTGATCCCAAGATGATCTTGGACCACATATCTATACCACCACCAGGAATGCCTATTTCTATCTCCATAACATTATTGCCCGATTTCTCCCCACCTCAAGACTATCTGCTGACAAAACCCTCTAGACTGGAATATTCCAATGTGCTCCAGCCAGCCTCCACCTTCTGCAAACTTGAGGTAATGCAAAACTCTACTCCGTGTGTCTGTCCTTTTGTTTTTAAGGCAGAGGCAGATAGATTCATCAGGGGTAGGCAGGAACAGGAAGTTGAGATTAAAATCAACTTAGAAGTATTGTAAACTGTGAAGAGGTCAGCATAGAACTTCAAAAGGGCAGAAACAACTGGGCAGATATGTGGCACATGAAGTTTAAGCAGAAAAATGAGAGGTGATGCATTTTGGTAGGAAGAAGATGGAGAGACAATATAAAATAAGGGATAAAATTGTTGAGCAGAGGGAGCATATGTTTGTAAGCATAGATCAATGAAGATGGAAAGGTAGGTGGATAGAGCAATTATAGCGTATAGTATTCTGGGCTTTAATAATAGGGGCATAGAGTACAAGAACAAGGAGATTATGATGAATTTATACATGACACTAGTTAGACCTCAGATGGACTATTGTGTACAGTTTTGGGCACTGCACTATGGAAAGGATGTGAACACATTGTAGAGAGTACAGAAGAGGTTTACAAGCATGAGAAACTTCTAGTATGATAGATTGGAGATGTTGGGAATATTCTCTTTGTGGAGAAGAAGCCCAAGAGATTTTATAGAGATATTCAAAATCATGGGAGCAGATAGGGAGAAACTGTTCCTGCTGGGAAAAGGATCAAGAACGAGAGGGCACAAATTTAAAGTGATTTGCAAAACAGACTACCCAACCAGCCTGTGTGTGCAAAACTCAAAATACAATGTCCAACATTAGTTGTGATTCCGCAATTGGACAACATTTCTTAAATAATCCACTGTGCAAAAAATTACACTGACAATCAATTTAAGATTGTCAGTTGGGATCACAGTATGGTGCATTTAACATGTACTAACAGTTACACCTATTAATACACAGGGCCCTGTTCTTTGCAAACAGAATATGTACACACATTGCGCCTGTTTCAGTTAAACAAAATAAGTGACAGCCATTCGCTGAATGATTCCTCAGGGCAAAGCCTTGACAAATCAGTTCAAATTTCAAACAATGCTTGGCAGTCAACTGTCAGTCACCTGGTGCATTCTCCATGGCAACACATCTACCAATTAAAGTTTACTTGCCAACTGGTAAGCACTTTTTTCTCATACATTATAAATTGTTGTTTTCCCTTTATATCGGTATTCTTGCAAAGTGTCCTGATGAGTGCAAGACGAAAAGCTTCATGTCTCTTTTTTTCAGCAATACTCAAATTCTCTACTACCAAGTGGCTATTTCTTAGAACTGACCATAAAGATGACTGAGGCAGTTTGTATAACATTGTGGCACTGCGAGATAATGAAGTTGGAGCAAGCTATTTTTAAGTGCATTTTATGCATAAAACCTAATTAACTTGTTGCCATCTTGCAGAAAATGTATTTTCCGTGTGCTTATTTTTTTGTTTTTAATTCCTGTGCTTTTGTTTTTGCATTTTTAGGGTTGGGGAGCTGAATATCATCGACAGGATGTAACAAGTACCCCTTGTTGGATAGAAATCCATCTACATGGTCCTCTGCAATGGCTGGATAAAGTTCTAACCCAGATGGGTTCCCCACATAATCCCATCTCCTCTGTGTCATAACAGTGCTTTAATGCTGCTTCATAGTGCTCATAAATCCTTAAGTGTTGAATTTCTGAAGTTTGTAACACTTGAAGGACAAACAAAATGGATACATTCTGGACTGTCATGGATGGAGAATTGGAAGATACTTGACGTTTTGTGACCAATTGTTGGAGAAAGATGATCAGTCTTTTTAGTATACTGCTGTCATTGTGAAAGTGTTCAGTTTACACTGTAGTATTCAATTTCTACCTAACCCGAAGAACTTGTATACATCATGATTTAGCATATGGAGGTAAAAGATGACCAAGCCTAGATAATTCTTTGAATGTTACTGATAATGTGTGTTTTAAGTACTAGTTTGTGGTCAAAATATAGATATAAAGTCATTTTTCCAAGATAGCACAATTGCTGCAACAGTTGGTATGCTGAAGTTAAAGGTATATTGCACAAATGATGACTTACAAACCCTCTACACATTAGGTCACTTAACATCAGAAGTACAAATGTGGAAGTGGACAAAATGAGCTGTGGGTGCAGCTCTGTCTTAACTTGAGTCCTGATATTTTTTGTAGTCAAACCCAAACAATGTCAAGTTACAGCTCCATTCTCATTGGATTTTTAAGGTGTGTATAGTTTTACGTGTATGTTGAGGTTTAATATAGTTATCTTTGTCCTCATTTTCAATTGGGAAGGGACTTTCAATCTGACATTAGAAGAAAGTAGGTAAGGGGGCAATATGTCCTCTGCTGTACATTTGGTGAATTCCATATTTTTAACTATTGCATTTAATGTATACTTTGTTCAGTCTATGAAGCTATTGTCCTCTCTCTTGTAGCCAAGTATTAGTTCTGAAATACTTTTTGGCAAGCAAATTTTGCAGCAAGCAGATGTTGCATCAGCAGTTCTGGCTCTTTCTTACCTTTGCTATGTGCTAGTTTGTCTCTCTAAAGAGTGGTTTTGAAATCATTTCTATAAATCCTCTGAGTAACTGATTAGTGGCTACCAACAGGTTGGACATTTGTAGAATGATAGAACTAGATTCTTGTGCATTTACTTACAGCTTGATTGGTTCAAGTTGGTTGGATGTTTGCAAATTTTAGCTTCCTGAGTGGTTAAACCAGCTTATTTTATATTTTTATTTGTTTCTAATAGTGCTCATTTCTTTTCTGCTGTTTTTGTATATGCACTTTTACACAAGACTTTGCTGTTGTGTTGTGGAATTTGGAGCAACAATTATTCTGAGGATAGAAAGTCTTCACTCTAACTATAAATCTGTTTTGGCATGGTTTTTAAAATACCTATCGAGAATTGCACCACAGCAAAGTCTGTATGGTAAAATATCCCAAAAATTCTATTTTTGGAGACTTTTTAAAGACACATTTCTGCAACTAATCCATTTGATCTATTTGTTTAAATATTTTATCCATTTGGATCTTGTGTTTTCTATTTACTTTTGACGTGGAGATAAAAACCCTCAGGTTTTCCTAAACAAAATTATAAATCACGACCTTGTTCCCCAGCCTGTTCAGAATACTCTTAACCAGACATAGGAGAAATGAGAGGCCAGAGGGGAGGGAAAGCCAAAAAAAAAATCGGGATGGATTTATATAGAATTTTCACTGGTGCGTGCAAATTTGGTTCATAATAGGAACATTTTAATATGTTGGTGAAATTTCATCATGATAACGTACACAAATCTGCATAAATTGTACCAGTTAAAATTGGTTGATGCCATAATATTGAGTGATTTAGTTCTGATGAAATATAAACATGCTGCAAATGAATGAAAACTTTTTTAAAAAAGTTATATGAAAGCAACTGGAGGATGGAAAAGAGATGATTAGAAGCAAGTCCACAGAACTCGCATGTTTTAAGTTTTTGCATTTTTCTTCTCCAATTTTCAGCTTTTCTGCATCCCATATGGATAGGAGGCAGTCACTTCAGATGAGACAGCTTACAAAAAAATTCCACAAATATCATCAGTGAGAAGATTCCAACATTAGCACTATTGTAGTGTAGTGCAGGACAACTTGAATTGGGTATCTTTCAGCATTCTTGTAGGCATGATATATGATGACCGTTTCACTTATGGTGTTCCTCTTCCTCCGTCCCATAATGGACCAGTCTGTAATTTAACATCGCTAGTAATTTATAGACCTGTGAGGAAGAAAGCAAAACCAATGTTTTACAGAATTGATGTGTACAAAATAAACCTACTTTTTATTCAACAGAAAAATTGGGATATTCTTGAGTATTGTGTAGTGCTGTGATCAAATTGCATGAAATGTTTCAATAAAAAAAATTATAAATTATCCAAGGCCATTTCTTCATGCAACATTTTGGTTCAAGAGGTAACCAATATTACAATGACGTTAGTTGTTCTCCCATGCTGTTGGTTGGCAAAAACAAAAATTAGAAGTTTTTGTCCGGTTTTCTTTTGCCTTCTATATCCTTTGTTCCTCTGTATGATTCTCAGTCACCAAAGATAGGCAACCCTCAAATTTTCCACATCCACACTGGCACAGCTTGCTGAGAGCGAAATTGAACGTAACATGACTGCAGCTTTCCAACTTGTACTAGCAGTAGGCGATTTAACCTCCTAGATATTCTGGGAAGTTCACACTGGCAATATGTTAAATCTTGTCTATGAATCTCTGCTTCCTGTATCACACTTTGAGTCATGCTTTTCATGTCAAAGTTGCATGGAAACTAAAACTTCCTGATTGTATGTCAGCATTTATAATGATGTGGAGATGCCGACGTTGGACTGGCATAAACAAAGTAAGAAGTCTCACAACACCAGGTTAAAGTCCAACAGGTTTATTTGGTAGCAAAAGCCACTAGCTTTCGGAGCGCTCGCTGCTCCTTCGTCAGGTGAATGGGATTTCAGTTCACAAACAGGGCATATAAAGACACAAACCCAATTTACAAAATAATGGTTGGAATGCGAGTCTTTACAGGTAATCAAGTCTTAAAGGTACAGACAATGTGAGTGGAAAGAGGCTTAAGCACAGGTTAAAGAGATGTGTGTTGTCTCCACCCAGGACAGTTAGTGAGATTTTGCAAGCCCAGGCAAGTCGTGGGGGTTACAGATAGTGTGACACGAACCCAAGATCCCGGTTGAGGCTGTCCTCGTGTGCGGAACTTGGCTATCTGTCTCTGCTCAGTGACTCTGTGCTGTTGTGAGACTTCTTACAGCATTTATAACGGCAGAATCTTTACCTAGTCAATACTGAAGGGGTACTATTCTGCCAGATATTGCTTGCTCCAGGCAGGGTGGTGGGGCAAGTGAAGGAATTAACTTTGAGTGGACAATTGATTCAATTTCATAACATACATTTCCTGAGGTTTATTGAAGATATATTTGAATTTGTGTTAACCTTTTAACATAAATTTCACTAAAATTTTAGGGAAAATGCTAATCGGACTTCTCACTTATTCCCCCAACCTTCTAACTCCTGTCTACTTACCCACTCCTGCCGTGCCGCATGTCAGATTTTCACTTCCTCTGGAGGCTTAAGATCAAGCTGATAGTTTTTCTGAACAGATGACACAGTAATGGTATGACACCCTGATCTATAGCATAAAGAATTGTAAAAGCAGACTTCCAAATATTGAGATAGCAACTAGCAAATGGTACAAAACTTGCAAAATCTGCACGCAATAGCCCACACTGCATGGTTTACATTTTGGGGCATGGATTTCGGGCTAAGAATCCAATGCTGACTGGACTGAAGCTGCCTCACAACTCAGTGTGGGGCTTAATTAATTCTGCACGTAAGCTGAATTGCTGTCTTTTTTAAAATAACACATGCCAATGCAAGTAAGGAACTGAAAAGTGGCCTTTGAAAATTCCCTCATCCACAAAGCAGAACATGGGACATACCCAACACAGAAGAAATCCTGATTTCCCCCACCCACTTGGATCCAATAAAATAAGAACATTTGGGGTGGGAACAACGGGCAGAATATTCTGTGCTAGTTATGAGCTTGAATTGTGACCAATTCCAGGTCCAGACACTGCTCTGATGGTCTCCAGGTCCACCCCAACAAGCTTTGGAAGGATGGCTCCTACCACCAGAGGTTGAAGGAGAAAGTGCGAGTGCCTCCACCTTGAGCATTTTCTCTGAAGATGTTAAAATTCAATTAAATAAATAGGATTGCAGCTGCGAGGCCAACCCTGTAGAGCAGCAGCAGTTGTGGCCCAGTGGTAGCCATGGACAGCTTCAGTGGGGAGTTAAAACAGGAGGCCTGGCAGGCAGGGCTCAACACCAGCCACCTCTATTTACCTGTGAGACATCGTCCTCAGTTGAGGGCCCATCCACAGCCAGGAAGATCCCAGATTGTGTAACCATCCCACAAATTGGCATTTAATTATGCAATAAAAACAGTGCTGGAAAAACTCGGCAGATCTGGCAGCGTCTGTAGAAAGAGAAACAGAATTAACATTGAGCTTAATATGATTTCTTGAAAACGGAGTTTTTCTCTCCGCACAGTTGCTGCCAGATCTGTTGAGGTTTTCCCAGCACTTTGTTTTTATTCCAGATTGAGCATTTACAGTATTTTGATTTTATTTAATGATGCAGATTGGCTACCCACTGCTTCCATGTAGGCAAGTAGCCTTTGTGGTACTGACCTGGCTCTGGGAAGATTGTTCAGAGGTAGGAATGCGAGGGTCTTTTAAAAAAAAATTCTGCTGGCCCTGCTTTGAAGCCTGCCCCGTGGGACTGGGAAGATTCAGTCCAGTGTGCTCACCAAGAACTGGAGGTTTTGGTTTCAGACCCCTCCCCCACAACACTGATCAGAAGTTGTCAATCCCTTTCCACCACCATTCCCAAAAGAAAATGGATCCCAACAATTTCCTTCTCATTGTTAAATGTATTAGAGATAGAGAATAAGATGAAAAAGAAAAAGTGTGCGTTTGAATGGATGTCAGGCAAAAGTGTGCGTTTGAATGGATGTCAGGCAAACTGAGTATCGGAGGTCCAGAGGGGAAGTGAAAAAGCAAAGAAAATATGAAAAGAGACTGAAAGCTAACATAAAAAGGAATAGTCAATAGGGTGGTTAAAATATAACAAGGAATAGTGAATAGGGTGGTAAGAGTACGACCAATTAGGTACCAAAAAGGGATTTACGCATGGAAGGAGGGGGAAAGTTGAGGCACTAAATTAATACTTTGCATCTGTCATTACTAAGACAGAAATGCAACCCAAGCCACAATGAAAGTAGTAATTAATGCACTGGAAGGATCTGATGAGGAGGTATTCGATAGGTTGATGATATTTAAAATTTGATAAAGTATCAAGACCGGAAGAGAGACATTCAAGGTTACTGAGAGAAGCAAGTGGAAATTGCAGAAACATTGACTATAATTCTCCAGTCTCCCTTAGACTCAAGGGTGGTACCAGAGGACTTGAAAATCACAAATGTCACACCCTTATTCAGATAAGGGTGTAAAGAAAAGCCCAGCAACTACAGGCTAGTCAGTTTAACTTACGTGGTGGGGAAACTTATAGAAGCAATCTGGGACAAAATTAGTATTCACATGAACAAATGCATGTTATTTAAGAAAAGTCAATGTGGATTTCTTAAATGAAAACAATGTTTAACTAACTTGCTGGAGTTTTTTGAAGATTAACAGAAGTTGAGGGCTATGCTGTAGATGTGGTGTCATGGACTTCCAAAAAACATTTGATGCAATGGCCAGAACTTTCCGGCCGTTCATGCCGGCAGGATGTTCTGGTTCCGTAGAACCATAGAATCCCTACAGCACTGAAAGAGGTCATTAGACCCATTGAGTGCACTGACTCTCCAAAAGAGTATCCCACCCAAACCCTCCCCTCCACCCTATCCCCATAACCCTGCGCATTTATCATGGCCAATCCCCCTGTGGGCAGCATGGTGGCACAGTGGTTAGTTCTGCTGCCTCACAGCACTAGGGACCTAAGTTCGATTCCTGGCTTGGGTCACTGTCTGTGTGGAGTCTGCATGTTCTCCCCATGCCTGCATGGGTTTCCTCCCACAGTCCAAAAGACGTGCTGGTTAGATGCATTGGCTATGCTAAATTCTCCCTCAGGTGTACCTGAACAGATGCTGGAGTGTGGTGACTAGGGGATTTTCACAGTAACTTCATTGCAGTAAGCCTACTAGTGACATTAATAAATAAACTTTAACTTAACCTGCACATCTTTGGACACAGGCAATTTAGCAAAGTCAATCCACCTAACCTGCACATCTTTGAATTGTGGGAGGAAACCGGAGCACCCACAGGAAACCCATGCAGACATGGGAGAATGTGCAAACTCCACACAATCATCGAAAGCTGGAATCGAACCCTGCCCCACCGCGGGTTTCCCAGAAATGAGGGGTGCATTCAACAGGAAACCCTATTAACAGAGGTGGGACCAAAAGATACTGCTGCCAACCAATGATGAGCTACCTTCTCTGCCCAGTGCCAAAATGCTTAATAATTTATATATTAATAGAACTATCAATTTCAAATGGTAAAAACAAACATATATACACTTCAGACACAGAGCACGGCTCTCTCGGTCAATGTTGCATGCAATCAGCATGCATCTCACTTTACATGCCCTTTCTTTCTGTTCATATCCCCTCAGTCATACTAGTAGGAAAAAAACTACACAGACAAAAATCAGCGGAATGTGGCAATCTGTGCATAGGCAACAGTCAAAAAACGTCTTGTGGGCTGCACTCGGAACCCAGACGGGAAGGTTGTCCACCACTGACCTCGACTTTGGTGTAAAGGGCCCATTTTTAAAGTTAACTGATGATATAAAACTTGGAAGCGTTCTGAACCATGAGGAACTTCAAAAAGGATAAAAACAGGTAGGTAGAATAGGCAGACAAGTGGCAGATAAAGTTGAATGTGAAGTGATTCACTTTGGTAGGAAGAACATGGACTGACAAAATATAAAAGGGGTGTAGCAACAGAGGGACCTGGATGTATATATGCAGAAGTATTGAAGGTAGCAGAACAGGTTGAAAGAGCAGTTAATAAATACAGTATCATTAATAGGAGCATCGAGGACAAGTACTAGGAGGTCATGTTAAACTTGTACAAGACGTGAGTTCAGCCTTAGCTGGAGTGTTACATCCAGTTCTGGGCATTGCACCGTGAAGGCAATGAAGAGAGTGCAAAAGAGATTCACAAGAATGTTTCCAGGGATGAGTAATTTCGTTTATGAAGGTAGATTGGAGAAGAGGAGGCAGGTAGAGAGGAGGTTGTTATAGAGGTGTGCAAAATCATGAGTGTTCTGGACAAATAGGGAGAAACTGCTCCCATTCAAACGGATCGAGAATGCAAGGGCATGGATTTAAGCTAATTGGCAAAAGAAGCAAAAGCGATATGCAGAAGGAGGCCATTGGGCCATCGAGTCTACACCGACCACAATCCCACCCAGACCCCATTCCCGTAACCACACATATTTACTCTGCTAATCCCCTGACACTAGGGTCAATTTAGCATAGCCAATCAACCTAACCCACACATCTTTGGACTGTGGAAGGAAACTGGAGCACCTGGAGGAAATCCACGCACACACAGGGAGGATGTGCAATCTCCACACAGACGGAGGGAGGATGTGCAAACTCCACACAGACAGTGACCCAAGGCTGGGATTGAACCCGGGACCCTGGTGCTGTGAGGCAGCAGTGCTAGCCACCGTGCCACCCCAATTGGAGAGCTGGTGCAGACACAATGGACAGAATTGCCTCCTGCGCTCTAACAATTATGTGATTCTTTATAGCATCCCCTCACCCAACAACCAAGCAGAATCTGGCTACAAACAGCAATACTTCACAAGTATCCCATTTAACCCAAGCAAAAATCAGTGCAAATCTCACCCCTAACCCAAACATGTATCAATGTCACCTCCCCACCTCAAAGTGGGGGAAAATCAGGGTGACACTCCATCTCGGGTTGTCAATTTTGGTCGCATACAATATTTCCTCGATTGGGGGGAAATCCACGGTGAAGGAGCATAGTCCTAAAATTCGAGTTCAGTCATTTATGATTGAAATCATAGAATGATTACTGCACAGGAGGCTATTTGACCTGTGTGCTTGTGCCGAGTCTCTGCAAGAGCAACTTAGCCAATTCAACTCCCCTTTCCCTGTGGTCCTGCAACTTTCTTCTTTGAGTGCTTATCCAATTCCCTATTGAAAGCCATAATTGAATCTTCCTCCGACACATTCTCAGGCAGAGCATTCCAGATCCTAACCACTCTTTTCCCTCCTGTCATCTTTAATTCTTTTGTCAATCACTTTAAATCAATGTCCTCTGATTCGCAACCCTTCTGTCATTGGAAACTTATTCTCTATCTATTCTGCCAGATCCCCTAGTGATTTTGAACACTTCTATCAAATCTCCTCTCGTTCTCTCTTAAGGACAACCCCAGCTTTCTTGTAAATCTTTAATGCCCCTCTTTGGGGCAATGGTGGTGTAGTCATAATGTCACTGGACTAGAAGCCCAAGCTAATGCTGTGGGACATGGGCTTAAATCCCATCCTAGCAGCTGGGAGAATTATAAATTCAATTAATTAATAAATCTGAAATTGAAAGTAATGGTGACCACAAAACTATCAATTGTTGTAAACACCACCTTGAAAAGAAAATGTATTTTTGGGAAGGAAATCTGCTGTCTTTACCTGGTAAGGCCTATATGTGACACCAGACTCACCATATGTGGTTGACTCATAACTGCCCACTGAAACAACCTGGCAAGCCAATCTTCAAGGGCAATTAGGGATGAGGTTCTTTCCCTCAAATTTCACAGAAGGGGAGTGATGCCCCTCACCTGATGAAGGGGTTGTGCTCCGAAAGCTCATGCTACCAAATAAACTTGTTGGACTTTAACCTGGTGTTGTGAGACTTCTTACTGTGCCCACCCCAGTCCAACGCCGGCATCGCCACTTCATAGTTTCCAGCTTGTCTATTCGAAGGTGGTTTTTTCACTTTGTTGGCGACTGATAGGTGCATTCGTCAGTCCATCAGCAACCAATGCACTGAGAAGCTGACCTCTGAATGGATGAGCTAGAATAGAGGCAAATTCAGTCAACAGCAGAGTCAGACTGAGAGCAAAGGTGGAGTGAGGTGGCCTAAGTCCAGGGGTGGCAGAACAGAGGCTGACTCTAGGGCCTGGCCAAGAACAGAGGCTAGGGGGGATGAGGATATGGGGGGGTGGGGTCTTGCAGCCAGGGGCCATGGCGCAGGAGAGAAGTGTCAGTGAAAGAGAAGTGAAAGTGTGCATGTGTTTGTGTGTAGAAGAGAGGGGAACGTGCGTGCACGCGCGCTTCTTTTGGGTGCGAGTTTGTGTGTTCGTGCGTGTGTCTGATATGAGAATCCACCTCTCCAGCAGCACTCCGAATATTGGAGATAATACATTTAGTTCTCTCTTCCAAATCATTAATATATGTGAATAGTTGGGGTCCTAGCACAGATTCCTGTGGTACCCTACAAGTCACTGACTGCCAATCCAAAAAAGACCGATTTATGCCAGCCCTTTGCTTCCTATCTGCTAACCAGCTTTCTATCCATCTCAAGACACAACCCGCAATCTCATGCACTTTAGCTTTACATAGTATGCTATGTGAGACCTTGTCGAAAGTCTTCTGAAATAAACCACATCCGCCAGTTCTCCTTGGTCAACTCTACTAGTTACATCCTCAAAGAATTCCAATAGATTCGTCAAGCATGATTTCCCTATTGTAAATCCATGCTGAATTTGTCTGATTATACCACTGCTTTCCAAACGCTGAGGTATGAATTCCTTGATAATGGACTATAGCAACTTCCCCAGTACTGATGTTAGGCTCACTAGTCTATAATTTCCTGTTTTTTCTCTACCTCCCTCTTTGAATAGCAGGCTTACATTAGCTACCCTCCAATCTATAAAAACTAGTCCAGAGTCCAAAGAATTTTGGAAAATACCACCAATGGATCTGCTATTTTAGGGCCACTTCCTTAAGTACTCTGGAATGAAGATTATCAGGCCTTAAGGATTTATCCACCTTCAATCTCATCAATTTGCCCAAAATCATTTCTCCATTAATACTTGACCTCATCCTCACCAACGCGCCTGCCGCAGAGGTATCTGTCCATAATAATATTGGTAGGAGTGACCACCACACAATCCTTGTAGAGACAATGTTCCATCTTCACATTGAGGATATCCTCAATTGTGTTTTGATTCACTACAGTGCTAAATGGGTTGGATTTCAAACAGATCCAGCAACTCAAAACTGGGCATCCTTCAGGTGCTTTGGCCCATCAGCAGCAGCAGAATTGTACTCAACCACAATCTGTAACCTCATGGTCCTGCATATCCCCCACTTTACCGTTACCACCAAGCCAGGGGATCAACCCTGGTTCAATGCCAGGAGCAACACCTAAAATGAGGCGTCAACCTGCTGAAACTACAACACAGGACTACCTGTGTGCCAAACAGCATAAGCAACAAGTAATAGACAGAGCTAACCAATGGATCAGATCTAAGTTCTGCAGTTCTGTCACATCCAGTTAAACAATTCACTGGAGAGAGGACTCCAGAAATATCCCATCCTCATTGATGGCGGACCCAGCACTTCAGTGCAAAAGCTATGGCTGAAGCACTCACAACAATGTTCAATCAGAAGTGCCATGATTAGGAGTTCATGATTAATTTCAGCTTCATCCAGAGATCCGCAGTATCCCTTCCACAAATATTCACTCTCTCCACCACCGACAAACTGTAGCAGCAGTGTGTAGATTCAAGGTGCACTGCAGGAACTCACCAAGGCTCCTTTGGCAGCAACTTCCAAACCCATGATCTCTACCTTCTGCAAGGACAAGGGCAGCAGACACCTGGGAACACCAGCAACTGGAAGTTCCTCTCCAAGTTATTCACTATCTTGACTGGGAAATATATCGCAGTTCCTTCACTGTCACTGGGTCAAAATCCTGGATCCTTCCCTAACAGCTTTGGGTGACTGCAGGCAGCTTATAACAACCTTCTCCAGGGCAGTTAGGGTTGAGTAATAAATACTGGCCTAGCCAGCGAAACCCAAAGCCTGTAAACATTTTTTTTAAATTTAAAAATGTGATCAGCAATCATGGGATCTCTTCTCTGTTTAGCACGAAATTAGGCCTTTTCCCCACTCAGTAGAAGTGCCCTTCCTTTTTTTATATTGGGTTTGCAAAGAGATAAGAAGCAGACAGACAAGTACAATACAATACAATGGAGCAGCCTCGCCCCCTCCAGTAAACAAAAAAAACGGTGGCACAGTGGTTAGCATTGCTGCCTCACAACGCCAGAGACCCAGGTTCGATTCACAGTTTGGGTCACTGTCTGTGCGGAATCTACACGTTCTCCCCATGTCTGCGTGGGTTTCCTCCAGGTGCTCCGGTTTCCACCTACAATCCAAAAGATGTGCTGCTTAGGTGCATTGGCTATGCTAAATTTTCCCTCAGTGTACCCAAACAGGTGCTGGAGTGTGGCAACTAGGGGATTTTCACAGTAACTTCATTGCAGTGTTAAGATAAGCCTATTTGTGACAATAATAAATATACTTTAAACCCATTCCCACCCTCCACCAACCACCGTTTCTCTCCTTTTCCTGATATCCTCCACTGCTCTGTGTTTAATTAACCACGTTTTGAGTGACGAACTGAACTGTTTTTTCGCAGTTGGCATATCGACCAAGAGAACTAGCGAACTCCTTGCTTTTGAATAGTGACAAGGATTATTTCACACCCGTTGAAAAATGTTTCAGCAGTCCCTCATTGTGACAAAAAGTTCCTGCCTACACTGCAGTGTTCACCTCTTGGAAAGGTTTGATCCACAACGTCCTCCTGAACTAACACTCTACACCATTCCACTGCCCTCTCCGCATGCGCAAAGAGAAGGGTCACCTGTGCCGGTAGCGGTGCACGCTGGGTAACACTCAGCTTAACGGCCTGTGGTGGTGTTTTCTTTCTCCGCTCATGTAATATGGCCGTGACCGAATAAGGGTTGAAAAATCAGATAACTTGAGTTAACAGCTCACATTGTTTCCTCACATCCAAGTGCACTTTGTAAATTAAAAATGAAAACTGTAGTCACGCTCTGCTAGAGCATGTTGGCGGAGAGTTAAGCCGGGTTCTGCTCGTCTCTATCTTCCTCTGAAGGATATTGATGGCGGCGCGGCTGTGGCGCTGGAGCCGTTGGTGCCTCGCGGAGCCGCCCGGTTTGAGCTCGGCGCGTTGCGGAGCCTCGCGCCTGGGCGCCGTGTCCCGGATGGGCGCCGCCGGGGGACTCCTGGAGGCTGCGCGTTGCCAGGCCGCTCGAGCGCAGCCCAGAAAGCTGAACAGCGGCTCGGCGGCGGTGCGAGAGCAGCAACTACTGACTGAAACATTGTCCGAATGGGAGAGGCGGCTACTTGACCGGCTGGTCGGCGGACTGCTAGGTGGAGAGAGGGCCTGCTTGGCGGAGGCCATTACCCTGGCGGAGTCGTCTCACAAACATAAGAAGTGCCTCGCTCAGCTGCTGCTACAGAGAGTGCTGACCTGCCAGAGGGAACGAGAAGGTCTGAATGGAGGGAAGTCGCTGTCCTTCAGAGTGGGTCAGTACCACTCTCTCACTTAAAAACCCGCAACTCGTGCCAGGTCGTACTTATAGAAATATAGATTTATGGCACAAAAAAAATCCAGTTGACTCACTGAGTATACACACGGTGAAAGGTACTAAGCCTAATCCCACTTCCCATTTCTTGTCTCGAATTTTGTAGGTTACCGCACTTTAACTGCATGTCTCAATGTTTTTAAATGCAACGACGATTTCTGCCTCTACCACCCTTTTTGGTAGCGAGTTCCCATCTTCTACCTCTGGGTGAAAAAACTTCCCAATTCCTCCAACTAATTACTTTAAATCTAAGACTTTTAGTTATTGATTGTCTGCTAATCGAAATGGGTTTTTCTGTGCACACTATCTAGGTCGCCATAACTTTGTACACCTCAGCTAAATTTCCCTTCAGCCATTTATGTTCCACACAGAAGGGAACTCCAGCTTATCCAACCTTTTAAAAAATCTCTACTCCAGTGCATTTGATAAAGTGCTGCACAACAAACTTGAGTAAAGTTATAACGTAAGGAATAAAAGGGACAGACAATAGTGACATGGATACAAAATTTGCTGAGTGGCAGGAATTTTTTTGGACTCGTTTTATAGTGGAGTATTTTGGAAGGTTTATAGTGGAGTTTGCCAGGAGTTGGTCTTATTACTCTTACTCTTCATGTTATATTAATGACCTAGACTTTAGTGTACATAACACAGTTTCAAACATGATAGATGATGTGGGTGGCACAGTGGTTAGCACTGTTGCCTCTCAGCGCCAGGGACACTGATTCAATTCCAGCCTTGGGGGACTGTCTGTGTGGAGTTTGCACGTTCTCCATGTGTTTACATGGGTTTCCTCTGGGTGCTCTGGTTTCCTCCCACAGTAAGAAGTCTCACAACACCAGGTTAAAGTCCAACAGGTTTATTTGGTAGCACAAGCCACAAGCTTTCGGAGCGCTGCCCCTTCATCAGGTGAGTGGGAGTTCAGTTCACAAACAGGGCATATAAAGACATACACTCAATTTACAAAATAATGGTTGGAATGCGAGTCTTTACAGGTAATCAAGTCTTAAAGATACAGACAATGTGAGTGGAGAGAGGGTTAAGCACAGGTTAAATAGATGTGTATTGTCTCCAGCCAGGACAGTCCAGTGTCCTGTGTCTCTCTCCACATCATTCCTCCCACAGTCCAAAGATATGCAGGTTAGGTGGATTGATCATGCTAAATTGTCTCTTAGTGTCCCAAGATGTGTAGATTAAGGGGATTGGTGAGGTAAATGTGTGTGGTCGGAGTATTGTGTTCAGTTCAGATTTGAAGGCATTAGCGAGTGTGAAGAAAAGATTCATGAAAATGATTCCAGGGATGAGGAACTTCAGTTATGTAGATTGGAGAGGTTGGAATTTTTTTCCTTGGAGAAGAGAAGACTGAGAGGGGATTTGATAAAGATAGACAAAATCATGAGGATCTGTATTGGGTATATGGGGAAAAACTGTTCCCTTCGGTGGAAGGATTGAAACAAGAGGGCACCAATTTAAAATAATTGGCAAAAGAGGAAATGGAGACATGAGGAAAAATTTGTTCATGCGAGTGTTTAGGATCTGAATGTGGTGGGGGTGAGTTCAATCAAGGCATTCAAGAGGAAATTTGATTATCTGAAAAGGAAGAGGAATTGCTCCTTCAGAGAGCCAGCACAGATACGAGGGCTGAATGACCACCTCCTGTGCTGTAACCATTCTATGATTCTGATTCTTGACAACAAATTTCTGTACCCTCTTGTTCAATTGCATCTTTCTTGTCATGTAGTGACCAGAACTGTATACAGTATTCTAACTGCCATCTAATTAGGACTCTCTAAATTTAGAAGTCCCACCCCTTTTATTTGTGGGAACTAGACCCTCTTAAGCTCCTCCTTGAATGCCTCCAATATTTCTGATGTTGGTTTACCTTCAAGTAGCTGTTTACTGTCCACTTTTGTCACATTGCATCTCAGCTTAATAAAATTGGCCTTTTCCCAATTGAAATCTTTCATTATTGATCTATATTTATTCTTTTTCACAACTATAAATCTACCTGAACTATGGCCACTACTGCCAAAATGCTCTTTCACTGAAATCCTTTCCACTCGCCCTGCTTCCTAAAAACAAAGTCCAGAATCGCCCCTTCTCACGTTGGGCTTGCTATATGCTGGCTGAAAAAGTTCTTGAATCAGTTGAAGAAGGCTGCACCCTGAATATATCTTTTGTACTGAACTTATCCCAATTCACATTATGGTGGCATGTTACAGATCACTCAGGAAGTCATAGTTGTGGCAAAATGCACTTTAACATGTATGTTGTAGTCTAGAGCTATGGATAGTAATGGTGGAGACTCAAACTTTCTTTCCATCACACGGAAAAGAAAGATGTCTGTTTGGAGGTCTATACAGTAGTGTGATACCCAGCATTATGATTGCCCCCTTTTTTCATTTTTCAATTCAATCCAAATTTGACACTTCCTCTTGTGTCACAACCCATTTTTGGCTATTATTTCTTGCTTTGCTTCAACATATTGGTTCGGACCCTTCTGAGGTGCATCCTGTCCAGATTGTCTTCCCAGAAGACTCAAGCCCTCTCTCCTGCATTGTCTCTCCAGCCACACATTCAGCTGTACCATTTGTTCACCCACCCCATTAATATTCTGCAGCTGTTTGGTGATATCCTGGACCTTGGCACAAGGGAGGCAAACACCATCCTGGAGATGAGCCTGTATATTCCCCTAACAATTGAATTTCTTGTCAATATTGCACTGCTTTCTACCCATGCCTTGCACAGCTGAGTGACTTATGATACTGTGAAGTCAGCTTTGGCTGTACTTCCCAGAGGAACCATAATGCTTGCTAGTATTCAGCAGTTTGGAGAGTGGGATGCAGTTGGATCCCTACATTCCCTGCCAAATCCTGCTTGACTGTCTGGTGGTTCCCATCCACTCTGTCTGCATACTCTTGAGCTACAGTGTACCACCTGTAGCGCTCAGCCTCACAGGTACTCCACAGTGACGCCAGCTGCTGCTCAAGCTCCAATTCCTAGAACTCAAGCTTTTCCAGTTGGCAGCACTTCCTGAGCGTGTTTACCCAGGACACACACTGGATTGAACATTTGAACAGTGTGCGCCCAGGACTGAGGTACTTTGAATGCCTCAATTTATTTCTGTTAATTATTTTAGTTTAATAAATTAGAGTCTTTTTAAAATACTTTTTTTTTTAAAAAGCTCAATCATTACTCACCGATCAGCAGCTCCCCTTGTGCTCATGTCATACTAGTTTTTTTAACCTTGCTCCTTGGTCTTAAGTTCCTTTCCTCTGGCCTCAGTGACCAGCAAGAGCTACAAAAAATTAAAATTTGTAAGTGAATGAAGCTGTGTTTATTGTTAGAGATTGATCAAGTTAGAAATTAAGCACATTTATTTTCTCCTCCCATCTTGCAAGAAGGTAACAGGTAATACCTGTCCTGGCTTTGCTTTCATGCAAGTGATAATTGGCGGTGAGGATGTCGGCTGATCAGCATGGCTCGATGTTGAAAAGTCAAGGCTTGTGGCGACTTAACGTACTTGTTTACCCTTCAGGACTGTCTGGTCCACCTGGTGCTGGGAAATCCACATTTGTTGAAATATTTGGGAAGATGCTGACAGGAGAGGGTCATAAAGTTGCTGTTCTAGCTGTTGATCCATCTTCAAAAACCTCTGGAGGTAAGTATGAAGTTTCATATGTTAATCTTGTGTGAGGGCATTCACTGAGTTGAATGAAGTGTAGACTTAATGTGGTGAAGTTCTTGTTGTAAGTGCTTCTTGTCACTAATGGAAAAAGTTCCTAATGAGGGTGTTGGAAACAGATTGAAGGATGGAGGGATTATGGAAAAATCGGTAGTTCAAGTATCTGTCAGTGTGAGTGGACATACATCCACCTGTTACTTCCTCCATTACACTATTTCCAATTAGACACAGGTCAGTATTCCATGCATTGGTTCTACCTTCCACAGACTACAATGTATGTGTAAGTCAGTGTACAAAGAGGTCTGACACGAACGATCTAAAAAGCTAAACTTCATTCTTCTCACCTACAAAGGAAAGAAGCCAACTTGCAATAAACCATGAATTTACAGCATGCAAGCACTTGCAGATTTGTCTGTATTTGGAAACAGATTGCAGCCTACACAATAGACATGAGGAATATCAAAACTGCTTCAAACGTAGTGAATACGACAAGTCAGCTATCATAAAAATGCTCAACCACCAGATCCAGTGGTTCAGCTCTTGACTTGGCTTTGCCATCATGCATTAGCATACATGATGTGTCAGAGCCATGGTGATCTGCAGTCCCCCTTAACAGCAGCCATTTCACCAGGGATATCGTACTCAAGAAATACATTACCATCCATTCTACACAGTCGCCAAACCAGCGGCAGGAATAGTTAGTACTGCTGCCTCACAGCGCCAGGGACCAGGGTTTGATTCCCGGCTTGGGTCACTGTCTATGCAGAGTCTTCACGTTCTCCCCGTTTGTGTGTTTCCTCCAAGTGCTCCGGTTTCCTCCCAAAAGATGTGCTGGTTAGGTGCATTGACAATGCTAAATTCCCCCTCAGTGTACCCGAACAGGCGCCGGAGTGTGGGAACATCAGGGGATTTTCACAGTAACTTCATTGTAGTGCTAATGTAAGCCTATTTGTGACACTAATAAATAAACTTAAATACTTAAAGAATGTTACATATATTAACTATTGCAATTACAATAGCCTGACCAATCAGCAGTAAGATTCTGTCCATATTCAAATTCGCCAAGATGTAGGGGATCTATAACTACCTCTTTTACCTGCATGAGGTATGCTGCCCAAAATGTTGAGACTATCAGTCTCCTAAGGCACTCTCAAGGTAACAACTTCGCTTTTCAGAAATAAGACGTTCAGGAAGAGTTCTTGTATGTCACAAGTATTAGAAGAACTTACACAGTATCTTATGTCCTCATGTTCCAAAGTATTTTATAATCAATGATCTATCCCTGGAATGCAGTATTGTTAGGGAACTATGACAACTCCGTATATATGCAGCAAGGTCTTGCAAACACAAACAGTCAAGTTGTGCGTAGTTGGATTCACAGGTTGCTTAAATATTGTATTGCACCAAACCCATGTAGTGTTTGAAATATACAGTGGCAAGCAATCGTAGTATGCATTATGAAGTATGAACGTGATCTTGCATGCATTATTACACAATTAACTTAAATTTGAGGAGTAGGGATTTAAACATAGTTGATGACAGATTATTTTCAATTTGATTACTTTGCTGGCTTTTAAAACCATTTACATTCAACATTTCATTGTTTGTGTAAAACTGTCCCCCCCTCCCCGATTCACTCTTCTTGCCGGCTATGGGTCTGTTGGTGCTTGATTGCCCCCCGATACCTGTCAAATAGCCATTCATGTGTGCCTTGTAAACCATAATCTGATTATAGTCTTTTAATCCTTTCCCATGAGTATCATTTGGGCTACTTAATGCATTTCATTCACACTTATTATGTAAACCAGCTTCCATAGACAAGCTCTACATAAAGTGAACTAAAACTTGACTTTGTCCATGAAGTATCTGGGAGCACTCTTGTTGTAATTTAACATGTAACACCTCCAGAGAACAATAATGTATTAACTGTCAAATCAAAATGAGAAAAGAATTCTAGAAGGAACATCAAAGCCAAAGAGAACTGCTACATTGATTTGCCAGCATGATAAGTGTAATTATTAGGATAAACTTTAGATACTGGAACCATTTTGGGGAGGCAAAGAATATTTTACATAGAATTTACAGCATAGAAACAGTTCACTGCTGGTGAAATACTCCAAGTGCTTCCTCCCACCCTAATTCATCTTACCTTATTGGTATTGCCTATTTCTTCTTTCCTTGTGTATTTGACTAGCTTCCTAGTTATTGCCCATCTGTGAGGTGTGCTATTTACCTAAACCATGTCATGTGGTTGAGAGTTGCACATTCTAACCACTTCTTAAGTGCCCTGATTTTCTTACTGGATTTATTTAATATAAATTTCATTATAAATAGTGAAGGATTTTTATAATTTTAAAATAGGGAATTACTATCTCTGGCTAGGGAGTATGTGATCAGGGATAATCAATTTAAATTGTTATTTAAGAGTGAGGAGAGAGGTTAGGAGCAGTTTCTCATATACAGAGATTTGTTAGATATCAACCTGGTGGCATACTTGCCTCTGCACCAAAAGGTTATGGATTCAAGCTCCATTCCAGAAACTTGACCACTAATCCAGGCTGATAGTTAAATCTGCTGCTATATAAATGCAAGTTTATTCTTTTTGTCTTTCGGGCATGGACAACTTTCTCATGGAATAATTAAGTTTGAAATCATTGCACCTTTTAAGATTAGATAAACAATTAAAATGGAGGAAGCTACAGCTATTGAGAAAGGGCAAGACAGTGAGATTAGTTTGGGTTGCTCCAGCAAAGTGCAACCACAAGTATGAGGGGCGACATTGGCTAGGCCAGCATTTATTTGCCATTCTGGGCGGCACGGTAGCACAGTGGTTAGCACCGCTGCTTCACAGCTCCAGAGACCTGGGTTCGATTCCCGGCTTGGGTCACTGTCTGTGTTGAGTTTGCACATTCTCCTCGTGTCTGCGTGGGTTTCCTCCAAGTGCTCCGGTTTCCTCCCACACTCCAAAGATGTGCGGATTCGGTTGATTGGCCATGCTAAATTGACCATTAGCATCAGGAGAATTAGCAGTATATAATTGCCTTTGAAAAAGTGATGGTGAGTTTCCTTCTTGAACTACTACAGTCTATGGTTTAGGGAAGGCATTCCAGGTTTTTGATCCAGTAACTGTGAAGGAACAGTGATATATTTCCAAGTCAGGATGATGAGTGGCTTGGAGGTAATCTTCCAGATGATGGTGTTCAATATGTCTGCTGTCCTTCTAGATAGTAGTGGTCATGGGTTTCGAAGGTGCCTTCCGATGACCTTTGGTGAGTTGCTGCAATGCATCTTGTAGATAGTACAGCTGCCACTGTTTCAGTGATGAAAGCTTCCTATGCTATGAGCATCTACTGTTCTTTGGAATTATTGACAAAAATGATAGTTAACAGAAATGAATTTGATTTTGCTCAGTTAATATCCTTTTTGTTTTGGAACAAAGTAGATCTTTTTCTGTCACCATTTTGCATCCAAAATCAGATTATTGACTTGTAATCACTTCAATTATTAATTGTTTTTATTTTACACTTTGGCAGGTGATGTATTTTTATTGCAATAAACTGTTGGCAGCTTATTTGGATATATCTTTGCTAGACATCCACATTTGCTTTCATTGAGTTTTGTGACTTTTTTCTCTACCTGATTCAGGGGCACCAAGGCCAAATGTAATTATACACCATTTCTTGACCAGTGTTGTAGTCTGACAGGGCTCCTGTTAAAATTGTATTTCTATACTCAGCTATTGCATCTATTATTACTTCCTTGGATGACATGACTCAGATCAGGAACTTGTCTGACAGTGCACTGTACCACTAATTGATAGAACATCCAATGCACCATATATTTGGATTACACAATACAGTTTGTCTCTTGAGGTTGTAGTATGGTAATTACATTGGGATGTTCTGGTGACATGAGAAAAAGTTGAGTTTATACAATTATCTGAAAACCAATTCAGATAATGGCCTTGTCATTACACGTAGCTGCCCTTTTTTTATTTCATGCCATGGGTTTCACAAAATTTCACAACAGGTTTTTACTGTCCAGAACTGATTTTGCCAGAAGCATGCGTTATGTCACAACTAGAGCTGATATGCTTCATGTATTTAGAGCATGATGATATTCACATTAAAATATTAATGGTTAACTTAGTTGCTGCATTGGATATTAAGTAGGCAAATATGAAAACAATTTTTCTCACAAGATTTCATAAAGAGCAAATGCGTGACATATAAATCTTTTATTGCTAGTGTTCCTGTTCTTTGAGTGTCATGGGATCCTTAATGTCCAACTTAATCAGTGAAACAGGTTGGCCGTTAATGTCCATTCTAAAGGATGCAGCAATCCTTCATTACTACACTGGACTGTAAGCGCTCAGATTTTGTGCTGAAAGAAACAACAACTTGCATTTATAGAGTGCCTTTCACATTCTTGGGATGGTCCAAAATGCTTCATAGCCATTAAAGCTCTTTTTGAAGTGTAGTCACAGTTGTAATGTAGACAAACATGGCAACATATATGTGGTAAGAAGTTTAACAACACCAGGTTAAAGTCCAACAGGTTTATTTGGTAGCAAAAGCCACACAAGTTTCAGAGCTGCAAGCCCCTTCTTCAGGTGAGTGGGAATTTTGTTCACAAACAGAGCATATAAAGACACAAACTCAATTTACATTAATAATGGTTGGAATGCGAATACTTACAACTAATCAAGTCTTTAAGAAACAAAACAATGTGAGTGGAGAGAGCATCAAGACAGGCTAAAAAGATGTGTATTGTCTCCAGACAAGACAGCCAGTGAAACTCTGTGGGGGTTACAAATAGTGTGCCATGAACCCAATATCCCGGTTGAGGCCATCCTCGTGTGTGCGGAACTTGGCTATCAGTTTCTGCTCAGCGACTCTGCGCCGTCGTGTGTCGCGAAGGCCGCCTTGGAGAACGCTTACCCGAATATCAGAGGCCGAATGCCCGTGACCGCTGAAGTGCTCCCCAACAGGAAGAGAACAGTCTTGCCTGGTGATTGTCGAGCGGTGTTCATTCATCCGTTGTCGCAGCGTCTGCATAGTTTCCCCAATGTACCATGCCTCGGGACATCCTTTCTTGTAGCGTATCAGGTAGACAACGTTGGCCGAGTTGCAAGAGTGTGTACCTGGTGGATGGTGTTCTCACGTGAGATGATGGCATCTGTGTCGATGATCCGGCACGTCTTGCAGAGGTTGCTGTGGCAGGGTTGTGTGGTGTCATGGTCACTGTTCTCCTGAAGGCTGGGTAGTTTGCTGCGGACAATGGTCTGTTTGAGGTTGTGCGGTTGTTTGAAGGCAAGAAGTGGGGGTGTGGGGATGGCCTTGGCGAGATGTTCGTCTTCATCAATGACATGTTGAAGGCTCCGGAGGAGATGCCATAGCTTCTCCGCTCCAGGGAAGTACTGGACAACGAAGGGTACTCTGTCCATTGTGTCCCGTGTTTGTCTTCTGAGGAGGTCGGTGCGGTTTTTTGCTGTGGCGCGTTGGAACTGTTGATCAATGAGTCGAGCGCCATATCCTGTTTTTATGAGGGCATCTTTCAGCGTCTGGAGGTGTCTGTTGCGATCCTCCTCATCCGAGCAGATCCTGTGTATACGGAGGGCTTGTCCGTAGGGGATGGCTTCTTTAACGTGTTTAGGGTGGAAGCTGGAGAAGTGGAGCATCGTGAGGTTATCCGTGGGCTTGCGGTACAGTGAGGTGCTGAGGTGACCGTCCTTAATGGAGATGCGTGTGTCCAAGAATGCAACCGATTCCGGAGAGTAGTCTATGGTGAGTCTGATGGTGGGATGGAACTTGTTGATGTCATCATAGAGTTGTTTCAGTGATTGTTCACCATGAGTCCAAAGGAAGAAAATGTAATCGATGTACCTAGTGTATAGCATCGGTTGAAGGTCCCGTGCGGTGAAGAAGTCTTGTTCGAACCTGTGCATGAAGATGTTGGCATATTGAGGTGCGAATTTGGTCCCCATGGCTGTTCCGTGTGTCTACCACCAGGTACACGGTACATACTTTTGCAACTCGGCCAACGTTGTCTACCTGATACGCTGCAAGAAAGGATGTCCCGAGGCATGGTACATTGGGGAAACTATGCAGACGCTGCGACAACGGATGAATGAACACCACTCGACAATCACCAGGCAAGACTGTTCTCTTCCTGTTGGGGAGCACTTCAGCGGTCACGGGCATTCGGCCTCTGATATTCGGGTAAGCGTTCTCCAAGGCGGCCTTCGCGACACACGACGGCGCAGAGTCGCTGAGCAGAAACTGATAGCCAAGTTCCGCACACACGAGGACGGCTTCAACCGGGATATTGGGTTCATGGCACACTATTTGTAACCCCCACAGAGTTTCACTGGCTGTCTTGTCTGGAGACAATACACATCTTTTTAGCCTGTCTTGATGCTCTCTCCACTCACATTGTTTTGTTTCTTAAAGACTGGATTAGTTGTAAGTATTCGCATTCCAACCATTATTAATGTAAATTGAGTTTGTGTCTTTATATGCTCTGTTTGTGAACAGAATTCCCACTCACCTGAAGAAGGGGCTTGCAGCTCCGAAAGCTTGTGTGGCTTTTGCTACCAAATAAACCTGTTGGACTTTAACCTGGTGTTGTTGAACTTCTTACTGTGTTTACCCCAGTCCAACGCCGGCATCTCCACATCATAACATATATGTGCACAGTAATGGTATAATAAAACTTGAGAATCTATTTTCGTGGTCCAGGCTTTTGGCTATGATGGTGTGTAACGGTTTGAAAGGTGGGGAAATGCAGAGTAGCACATTGGTTGAGGTATACAGAATAGCTGGAAAACTACTGTGCTCATTTCTGAATAGTACATGGGATCTTTTATGTCCACTTGAGAGATCAGATGGGGAACTTAGTTATCGGCAGCAATCTCTTGATACTGCACTGAAGTTTCATGCGTTTGATTGTATTCAAATTACAAAGAGGGGCTTAAACTCAACTTCTGTGGCTAAAGGACCAGCGCTCAAACCAAGCTAGCACACTGCAGTAAGCTTATGTTAAATATTATTTTAAATTTTACTCCAGTCTTAAAGTTACAAAGCCAATGCACAGAATGGACAGGACAAAACTAATTCAAATTGAAAACTCCAAAAACAAATTCAAATGGAATCCAATTCATGGTCCCCACAAGAGAGACATACAAGATGCAAGCTGACAAGAAAAGGCATTGCACTTCATCTTTGGCTTGATCAGACGCTTAATCTTAGCCAAAAGGCTGAGAAGCAAAATGGTTTTAATATGTATTTATGTGCATTAGCTCATTTTATTCAAATATGCTGGAGGCTGAAGCAAGAGGAACACATTGATCGGCTAATTGAGTGAGAAGAGCATTTTTACTTTGCGTGTGTTAATCAGCTTTTCAGGACACGTGGGCAAGGTTTCTAAATCAATCGTTTGCTTAAAGCTTTTGTTATTCCTGATCTGACAAAAGACTTGCGAAGGGGGCAGGGAGGTAAGATTGAATATGAAGAAAACTAAAAATGGAAACACTATGATACAGTAGCAACAATCAGAGGGATTGTATGATGATGATGAAACAGCAACAATCTCTCCGGGAGAGATCACAGAGTTAAATAGCAGCAGCTAAAGATTGTTGTGATAGAAGTCAGCTGTTGTACAAAATTGTTGGGAATGCAAATAAAGTACAAGGAGTAGTCATAGGATCCTACAGTGCAGAAGGAGGCCATTCGGCCCATCAAGTCTGCACTGACCACAATCCCACCCATGCCCTATCCTCATAACCCCATGCATTTACCCTAGCTAGACACCTGACACTAAGGGGCAATTTAGCATGGCCAATTCACCTAACTCGCGCATCTTTGGATTGTGGGAGGAAACCAGAGCACCAAGAGGAAATCCATGCAGACATGGGGAGAATGTGCAAACTCCACACAGACAGTGACCAAAGCCAGGAATTGAACCTGGTCCCTGGACTGTGAGGCAGCAGTGTTAACCACTGTGCCACCCTCTGGAAAGTCTGAAAAAGTAATAGAAAGAAAAGTGTCAGAAAACAAAGTTAGGAAAAAATGCAGTGAGAAATAGCAGCACTGACTGAGAGATAAACATTGAGGGAAAAATGGAAGCATAATAGGGAAACAGTGAAAGCTGTAGACAGAAATATGAAGAAAGTAAAAGTAACACGCCCATCAAGCCAGTAACAGGAAGAAAGGAAAAAGTATCTTTCATGCAATTGATGCATTAAGCAAACAAATAATTCAATAACCAATTAGAAAACAGATAATCATAGGCTATGTATTTGTAATCTCTAACCACAAGAAAATTGCTAGCATTGTAGATGCAAAAATGATATATATTTCAAGTATTTGAACTTGGACCATTTCAAAGTTAAAACACTCTTGAAATGGCATCAAACATAGTAGTACTATATTTCATAGAACAGTACAGCACAGAACAGGCCCTTCGGCCCACGATGTTGTGCCGAGCTTTATCTGAAACCAAGATCAAGCTATCCCACTCCCTATCATCCTGGTGTCCTCCATGTGCCTATCCAATAACCGCTTAAATGTTCCTCAAGTGTCTGACTCCACTATCACTGCAGGCAGTCCATTCCACACCCCAACCACTCTCTGCGTAAAGAACCTACCTCTGATATCCTTCCTGTATCTCCCACCACGAACCCTATAGTTATGCCCCCTTGTAATAGCTCCATCCACCCGAGGAAATAGTCTTTGAACGTTCACTCTATCTATCTATCCCCTTCATCATTTTATAAACCTCTATTAAGTCTCCCCTCAGCCTCCTCCGCTCCAGAGAGAACAGCCCTAGCTCCCTCAACCTTTCCTCATAAGACCTACCCTCCAAACCAGGCAGCATCCTGGTAAATCTCCTCTGCACTCTTTCCAGTGCTTCCACATCCTTCTTGTAGTGAGGTGACCAGAACTGCACACAATATTCCAAATGTGGTCTCACCAAGGTCCTGTACAGTTGCAGCATAACCCCACGGCTCTTAAACTCCAACCCCCTGTTAATAAAAGCTAACACACTATAGGCCTTCTTCACAGCTCTATCCACTTGAGTGGCAACCTTTAGAGATCTGTGGATATGGATCCCAAGATCTCTCTGTTTCTCCACAGTCTTCAGAACCCTACCTTTGACCCTGTAATCCACATTTAAATTAGTCCTACCAAAATGAATCACCTCGCATTTATCAGGGTTAAACTCCATTTGCCATTTTTCAGCCCAGCTTTGCAACCTATCTATGTCTCTTTGCAGCCTACAACAGCCCTCCACCTCATCCACTACTCCACCAATCTTGGTGCCATCAGCAAATTTACTGATCCACCCTTCAGCCCCCTCCTCTAAGTCATTAATAAAAATCACAAAGAACAGAGGACCAAGCACTGATCCCTGTGGCACTCCGCTAGCAACCTGCCTCCAATCAGAAAATTTTCCATCCAACACCACCCTCTGTCTTCGATCAGACAGCCAGTTACCTATCCAATCGGCCAACTTTCCCTCTATCCCACACCTCCTCACTTTCATCATAAGCTGACCATGGGGGACCTTATCAAACGCCTTACTAAAATCCATGTATATGACATCAACTGCCCTACCTTCATCAACACACTTAGTTACCTCCTCAAAAAATTCTATCAAATTTGTGAGGCACGACTTGCCCTTCACGAATCCGTGCTGACTATCCCGGATTAATCCGCATCTTTCTAAATGGTCGTAAATCCCATCCCTAAGGACCTTTTCCATCAATTTACCAACCACCGAAGTAAGACTAACCGGTCTATAATTACCAGGGTCATTTCGATTCCCTTTCTTAAACAGAGGAACAACATTCGCCATTCTCCAGTCCTCTGGCACTATCCCCGTGGACAGCGAGGACCCAAAGATCAAAGCCAAAGGCTCTGCAATCTCATCCCTTGTCTCCCAAAGAATCCTAGGATACATTTCATCAGGCCCAGGGGACTTATCGACCTTTCATGAGAGAAATTGTTTTAATTTTGCTATTTTAACTTTCAGGGTCACTCTTGGGTGACAAAACGCGGATGACTGAACTTTCAAGAGATATGAATGCTTATATCCGTCCATCACCTACTCTGGGTATGTTGGGAGGAGTAACCAGAACCACAAATGAAGCAATTATTTTATGTGAAGGAGCAGGATATGATCTAGTTCTTGTAGAGACTGTAGGTAAGTTAATGTGTGAACTCTTTTAGAATCATAATGTACATAATTTCTTAATTCTTTATTTAACAGGTCACTTGTAGTACCACGTCTCTCTCATTAAATGTCATTAGCATGTTTTGAATTTACTATGGATCAAATAATAGCAATAATGGTACTTTATTCAAGAAACACATTACCAACTGAAAGGATGGATTGCATTGTGACTCACATCTAAAGATTCATGTATAGACTAAGTAATCAGGTGGGGGAACCAGTTCTGAAATTGGGTAGATTTCATAAGGAATTTTGAGAACATAGTATAAGTAATAATTCTTCTACTTTGAAAGGTTTTGAACTATGTGACATGAAAGGGCTGGTACTGATGGCCTAAGATTAATCTCAGGCTTTTGTACTCACAGAATAGTCAAGCAACAGCCTGACATAGTCATACTCTCAGAATCATATCTTACAGATATTGTCTCAGGCATCACCTTCCCTGCGTATGTCCTGTCCCGTCGGAAGATTGAGCCGCAGCAGAGGTGGTGTGACATAGTGTTATATAGTCAGGAGGGAATTGTCCTGGGAGTCCTCAACATTGACTCCTGGCAAGGACACAGAATGTACTCTGGGTGGGAGATTCAATGCCCATCATTTAAGCGTGGCTCAGTAGCACTACTACAAACCGAGCTGGCTGAGTCCTAAAAGACATTGCTGCTAGACTGGGTCTTGGGCAGATAATGAGGGAACCAACAAGAGGGAAAACATACTTGACCTCATCCTCACCAACCTGTCTGCCACAGGTGCCTCTGTCCATGACAGCATCAGTACGAGTGACCACTGCATAATCCATGTGGAGACGAAGTCCCATCTTCACATTGAGGATATCCTCCATCATGTTGTGTGGCACTATCACTGTGCTAATTGGGATAGATTTCAAACAGATCTGGCAACCATGAGGTGCTGTGGGCCATTTGAGCAGAACTGTATTAAAGCATAATCTGTAACCTCAGGACCTGGCATATCCCCCACTCTATCATTATTACCAAGCCAGGGGATCAGCCCTGGTTTGATGAAGATTGCAGATGGACATGCCAGGAGCAGCGCCAGGTATATGGGAAAAAAAGGTAGCAACTTGGTGAAGCTACAACACAGGACTACTTGTCTGTCAAGCAGCAAGCAATAGACAATGCTAAGTGATTTTGCAATTAGTGGATCAGATCTAAGCTCTGCAGCCCTGTCACATCCAGTCATGAATAGTGGTGGACAATTAAACAAATCACTGGAGGAGGAGGCTCCAGAAATATCCCTGTCCTCGATGGGGCAACCCAGCACATCGAAGCAAAAAAAGGAGCTGAAACATTTGCAGCAGTCCTCAGCCAGGAGTGCTGAGTGGATGATCCATCTTGGCCTTCTTCAAAGATTCTCTGTATTACAGATGCTAATCTTAAATCAATTCAATTTACTCCACATGATATCAAGAAATGGCTGAAGGCACTGGATACTGCAAAGGCAATGGGCCCTGACAATAGCACAGAGGACCTGTGCTCCAGACATTATATACCTGGCAGTGTGGAAAATTTCCCAGATATGTCCTGTACATAAAAAGCAGGACAAATCCAACCTGGCCAATTACTGCCCTATCACTCTATTCTTGATCATCAGTAAAGTGACGGAAGGAGTCATCAACAGTGCTATCAATCTGCACTTGCAATAACCTGCTCACTGACCCTTGGTTTAGGTTCCACCACTCAGCTCCTGGCCTCATTACATTCTTGGTTCAAATATGGACAGAAGAATAGATGAGATGAGAGTGGCAGTCCTTGACATCAAGCAGCATTTGACCAAGTGTGGCATCAGGGAGCCCAAGCAAAACTGGAGGCAATGGGAATGTGGGGGAGGGAACTCTCCACTGGTTGAAAGAATCATAGAACCCCTACAGCACAGAAGGAGACCATTTGACCCCATTGAGCCTGTACCGAAAACAATCCGACCAAGGACCTGTCTCCATAATCCCATGTATTTACCCTGCTGATCCCCCTGACACTAAGGGGCAATTTAGCATGGCCAATCAACCTAACTCGCACATCTTTGGACTGTGGGAGGAAACCGGAACATCTGGAGGGAACCCATGCAGACATGGGGAGAACTCCACACAGACAAGTCACCCAAGGCTGGAATTGAACCTGGATCTCTGGCACTGTGAGGTAGCAGTGTTAACCACTGTGTCATCGTGCCACCCTAGTCATATCTAGCACAAATGGTTGTGGGCATTGTTGGAGGTCAATCATCTCAGTTATGAGACATCACTACAGGAGTTCCTCAGGGTAGTGTCCTATGCCTGACCATCTTCAGCCGCTTCATCAATGATTTTTTTTTTCTTTCCATTAAAAGGTCACTACTGAGCAATGTTTAGCACCATTCATGACTCCTCAGATACTGAAGAGGTCCACGTGTAAATGCAGCAAGACCTGGACAATATCCAGGCTTGGGTTCACAAGTGGCAAGTAACGTTTGCACCACACAAGTGCCAGGCAATGACTATCTCCAACAAGAGAGAATCTAACCATCACCCCATGACATTCAATGGTATTATCATTGCTGAAACCCCCACTATCCTGGGTAGTGGTTGTCCATTTGTTCCTGCTATTGCTGTCGGTGGTATGTTACATGTCGCTTATCAACTCAAGCCTGAATGTTGTCCAGGTCTTGCTCCATTGAGGATGGGGGTGTTTGTGCATCTGTCCTCTGTTTAGTTGTTTAATTGTATGTGGCAGGACTACAGTGGTTTGACCTGACTCATTGGTTTTGGAATCACTTAGCTCACTCCATAACATGCTCCTTCCACTGTTTTACATGCATGTAGTCCTGTGTTGTAGGTTCACCAATTTGACGACACATTTTTTAGGTTTATCTGATTTTGTTCCTAGGAATGCTTTTGTACTCACCTTGTTAAATCTGTTGATCCCCTGGCTAGGTGCTAATGCTAGAGTGACGGGTATGCTGTGCAATGAGGTTATAGATTGTGGTGGAATGCAATTCTGCTGGTGATGGCCAACAGTGCCTCATATATGCCCAGTTTTCAGCTGCTAGATGTGTTCGGAATCAATCACTTTTAGTTTGCTGAAGATGTTCTTGTTGTAAAGAGATTTTGTCTACATCAGGATTGTGCAGTGGTCAGTCCTACCAGTACTGTAATTGATGTTGCATCTGCAACAGGTAGATTGGTGAGGACAACGTCAAGTAGGTTTTTCCCTTGTGTTGGTTTTCTCATCAACTGCTACACACCGAGTCTATCAGGTCAGTTAGCAGTAGTGCCACCGAGCCACTCTTGCTGATGGACCTTGAAGTCTCCACCCAGAATATATTTTATATCCTTGTTATGTTAGTGCATGTTCCATAAGTGAGGTTCAGCATGGAGGAGTACTGATTCATTAATTGAGAGAAGGTAATCAGTAGGCGATTTCCTTGTTTGTTTTGATGCCAAGAAACTTAATAGAGTCTGGAGTCAGTGTTGAAGGCTCCCACGGCCACACTCTCGTATGTGTTGCACTGTCTCTGAAACCCTCTGCATCCTATGCAGTCAATATTGTGAACTGGGAGTGGTCTTGGTTCTGTACATTTCTTGACTTTCAATTTTATATCTAATATTTGCCCTCTAATATAAGCATAAATATAAATATTGCACTGTTGAAAATGCTGTCTTTCAGCTGAGATGTTAAACCAGGTTCTCATCTGATGGTTCAGATGAATGTTTAAAATTCTGTAAATATTTTCAAAATGTGGAGATGCCGGCGTTGGACTGGGGTGAACACAGTAAGAGTTTTAACAACACCAGGTTAAAGTCCAACAGGTTTATTTGGTAGCAAACACCATTAGCTTTCGGAGCGCTGCTCCTTCGTCAGATGGAGTGTAATTGATCTGACGATCCATCTGACGAAGGAGCAGCGTTCCGAAAGCTAATGGTGTTTGCTACCAAATAAACCTGTTGGACTTTAACCTGGTGTTGTTAAAACTCTTACAATATTTTCAAAGCCAGAAATCCTCCTAGTGAGCTGGCAGATATTTATCCCTTAATTGCCACCAACCAAAATCGATTAATTTATTATCCATCTCTTTTGCTTTTTGTGGGATCTTGAAGTGTAATGATTGGATACTGCCTTTACCTAAATGACAGTAATGACTTCAAAAATTAATGAGCTGTGAAGTACTTTGGGGAAGCCTGAAGATATGCGAGTAAACTGGGGACAGGGCACAGCAACAGCTTTCCGTAGCTGTCCGAACTTCAGACCGCAGGCATGAAAGATCACATAATCAATGGAAAATCAGCCAGCTTGATTTTTACCAGCAAATTGTGGCCTCATTTTCCAGTTTTCAAAAACAGTTTTTCCAATTTCTGGACTGTACTTCAGCCAGATAGCATGCTGCCAGCAGGCCACAGTAACCATTCTCCATAGTGACCTTCCGATCCGGAGTTACAGCCTAGTGAGTGCAGAGTGCAACTGGTCCAGTGTTTTGTCAGGAGGTTTCTCAACTTTCCAGGCCCGTTCAAAACATATCAAATTTATAAACCATATTTATAAAAATACAAAAAATGGCATCATAAATTCAAAAGGGGGTATCCATTTTTAAACATAAAGTCGAAGACTGTCTGCATGAAGCTCCTTTAAAAATAAACTTTCCCAAGAGATTCCACACGATTGTTAACAAACAATATTTGATAATGAGCCACATAAGGTTAATTGACCAAAAACTAGGTCAAAGTGTTTTGAGGAATATCATAAAGGAGGAGGTAGAGGGGCAGAGAGGCTTAAGATGAGATTTCAGAACTTATGACCTAGCAACTGAAGACATGACGGTCATTGATGGGACAATGGAAATCAAGGATGTGGAAATTCGAATTGAAGAAGCGCAGTGATCTCAATTGTAGGGCTGGAGCATGTTACAGAACTGGGGAGGGGTGGACCATGGAGAGATTTTAAAACAAAAATGAGAATTTTAAAATCAAAGTTTACTGACTGCTAAATAACCCTACTTGTTACGTCAACCTGCTTTAAAAAGCTCCCAACTCATCAGGAGCAATGCCACTTAGGAGCCAAAAGCATATATAAACATATGGATTTCCATGGAGTTTTTTCTGGTGAAATGAAACATTTGGAGGGTTTCACCTGTTTCTGCTGGTCCCTTGTTTCTGCTGGTCCCTTGTTTCTGCTGGTCCCTTGTTTCTGCTGGTCCCTTGTTTCTGCTGGTCCCTTGTTTCTGCTGGTCTCTTGTTCTTTTTCATTTTCCTTTTGGTTGGGCGATGGAGTTTGATATGGAAGAGAGCTTCTGAGGACAACCAATTGCATTTTCCAATGGTGGATGTGAGAAGGATGCAGCCTGCTGCACTGTGCAGTTTCCTTTCAACCCCTCTGTTCTGCCTTGCCCCCAACATCTATATTCCCTTGCTCCAAAGAACATCAACCACTTTGCTTTCACTTTTATTTCCCACCATCATCTCACTCCCCTTCCTCTTTGTACAACTCTGTATCCTCCCTTCTCAATCCCTTCCACACACCCTCATTCTCCTGAGGATTCCACTCACCCTTCTGTGCCCTTTTTCTCCAGCCTCCATAACATCATAGCAACTGGAATTGAACTGCAAGACTATTGAAAGTTTGATTGGGACCAGATTGGACAATTGAATGATTGAGGATAGGTAGTAGGTAAAGTCTTGAGCGAGGCTGGGTGGAGACACCAGATAGGTTAGCATTGCCAACAATGGAAAAGGATGGAAAAGGAGAGGCTTGACCTTCATTCAAATGTTTTTAAAAATTCAGTCACAGAAGATTTGACACCGGTCTCTTTGGGGAAAAATTAATTTGAGTGGCCCAGTGGTGCTGCATGGACTTGTCAATTTCCCAGGAGCAGCCGAGGATCACTATCTGCAGGCTCTCAATGCTGCCTAAGCCAAAATTCAACATGTTTGCATGCTGATGTTGCAAACAGATTTCTTCCCTGAGTGTAAGTAGGATTTCCAAATTTAATTTTTTCCCCAGTTTTTGTTATATAGTTTATGAATGTGGAGGAACAGAGAGATCTTGGGGTTCATATCCACAGATCTCTGAAGGTTGTCACTCAAGTGGATAGAGCCGTGAAGAAGGCCTATAGTGTATTAGCGTTTATTAACAGGGGGTTTGAGTTTAAGAGTTTAAGACTGTCTGTGTGGAGTTTGCACATTCTCCTCGTGTCTGCGTGGGTTTCCTCCGGGTGCTCCGGTTTCCTCCCACAGTCCAAAGATGTGCGGGTTAGGTTGATTGGCCAGGTTAAAAATTGCCCCTTAGTGTCCTGAGATGCGTAGGTTAGTGGGATTAGCGGGTAAATATGTGGGGGTAGGGCCTGGGTGGGATTGTGGTCGGTGCAGACTCGATGGGCCGAATGGCCTCCTTCTGCACTGTAGGGTTTCTATGATTTCTATGATTTCTAAGAGCCATGGGGTTATGCTGCAACTGTACAGGACCTTGGTGAGACCACATTTGGAATATTGTGTGCAGTTCTGGTCACATCACTATAAGAAGGATGTGGAAGCATTGGAGTGAGTGCAGAGGAGATTTACCAGGATGCTGCCTGGTTTGGAGGGTAGGTCTTATGAGGAAAGGTTGAGGGAGCTCGGGCTTTTCTCTTTAGAATGGAGGAGGATGAGAGGCGTCTTAATAGAGGTTTATAAGATGATGAGGGGGATAGATAGAGTGGACGTTCAGAGACTATTTCCTCGGGTGGATGTAGCTGTTACTAGGGGGCATAACTATAAGGTTCATGGTGGGAGATATAGGAGGGATGTCCGAGGTAGGTTCTTTACTCAGAGAGTGGTTGGGGTGTGCAATGGATTGCCTGCTGTGATAGTGGAGTTGGACACTTTAGGAACTTTCAAGCGGTTATTGGATAGGCACATGGAGCACACCAGAATGATAGGGAGTGTGATAGCTTGATCTTGGTTTCGGACAAAGCTCCACACAACATTGAGGGCCGAAGGGTCTGTACTGTGCTGTTCTATGTTCTATAGTTTAGCTATAACAGGTCACTAACTTTTCTTTTAGCTGTTTGAAAATAGTTGCCCTCATTACTGAATCAAAAATTGGGACCAGCAGAGATGTAGTCTTTGTGGGCTTTTTTTGTGTATAAAATATTAAAACAAATCTGACAGATTTTTTTCTTTGTAAAGCTCTTTAATTGAACCATAAGAATTTTCACGTCCTGCAAGTTTACTGACTTAAATCATTAGAGAAAATATTCAAACATTTATTACAAAAGTGAGGTTTTATCAAATTATGTTTTGGGACTTTGGGAATAATGTTTTGGGGGTGAATGGCACCCCCCAAAAGCAAAGGTGGCTTGGAACTGACCCACTCCACGCCAGCCTATCCCACAGCCATAACACATTGCGGGTGGGTTAACTAGGGGCAACCTAAGACTTGCGCTCCTCACTGGGTAGGAATTGGATTGGCTGGCAGCTTCATTAGTCCTGCTATCACCACAAAAGCATTAGTGAGCACTGCCTGGACTGCAGCCCAGAAGAAAGCCCAGTAGATCCCAGAGACAGTTAAATCTTGGGCCAGAAGGGTTTGGGCAAGCGAGGGATGCAGGTTGTGTGTTTAATGCAACAGGCAGGTAGGAAGAAAGTCAGGGTGGGCATCGGGTTCTAACTTACAGGACCTGTCTTCTGATCCACAAAGGACAGCCCCTAAAGATAGATTTCCTCCATCCTTTGAAAACCCTTTTAAAAGAAATTGGCTGGCCACTCCTGCCTTACTGCCCACACCAACTGTTTTATGGCCTGGTCAGCACATAATTGAAGTTAATTGGCTTGGTAATTGTATACTCCTTTTATTTTTATGAATTCAAAATACTCAATGCATCCTCCCCATCCTGTAATCTACTTGTATATATGAACTTCGAGTGTGTGTGCATGAAAATCTGAGCATATTTTATTATTTTAATTGGACATCTTTCTTTGTTAAATTCAAGAAAACCTGTCCAATTGGTTATTTTATGATCACAGCATATAAACAATTAAACACTCACCGAATTAGCAAGTATATCCTTCTCAGAAAAAAAACCTGTCACAGTCAAAGGAGGAGTGGAAAAATTGAACCATTTGACTCATCCTTGCCTGATCACCACTCTGGTTGGAAGGTGCTAGGTGTTCCCGCCTGTAGTCAATTTGTGCTACTGGTGAATAGACTGCTACTCTCAAGTCCCAGGAAGGTGTTAGGAATGTGAGGTTTTATAAATAGTTATACTTTGAACTGTCTATTTAGTTCCAAGTTGGAATGGGGTTGGGAGTCTAAAGGATAGCCAATTAGTATTTCTACCTGGATACAAGCCCATGTGATTCACATTGCCATGGAAATAGGCTTTCACAGGGTGGCGGTTCATATGAAGCCATTATAGGATTTTGTTACATGTTGCCCTAAAAATATCATCAAATCTCAAAAGAGAGTCCAGAATCTGAGAGAGACGTAGAAGCAGCAAGTCTCTATTGTTCACCACCCAGTGGAAGCTTGTGCTCAGATTAAAGAGACCAAGGCGTTGCGGGTTTAAACAAAGATTCACCTAGCCTTGGTTAGAGGGATGGATCTTCAGGGTAGAATTTCGGAAGAATAAAAAGAAGCTTATAATCTAAATGCTGGGAAATCGGAGAGCTCTGAGCTGGTGTCCTAGTCGTGAATCACAAAGGCTAGCATACAGGTACTGCAAGTAATTAGGAAAGCTAATAGAATATTATCATTTACTGTGAAGGGAATGGATTACAAAAGGAGGGAGGTTATGGTTTAGTTGTACAAGGCATTAGTGAAACCACATCTCGAGTAGCGCGTACTGTATGATTTCCTTATTTAAGGAAAGATATGAATGCATTAGAAGCAGTTCAGAGATGGTTCATTATACTAATACCAGGAATGGGTGGGTTGTTGTGTGAGGGAAAGTTGGAGAGGTTAGGTTTACATCCACTAGAGTTAAAAGAGTCAGGCAACTTGATCAAAACCTTTATGATGCTGAGGAGTATTGATGGAAAGGATGTTTCCTTTTGTCGGAGAATCTGGATCTAGGGGTCAGTGTTTAAAAATATGGAGTGTCTCATTTAAGACAGAGATGAGAATATTTTTTTTAAAGAGTCATGAGTCTCTGGAACTCTCTTCCTCAAAAGGCAATGGAAGCAGAGTCTTTGAATATTTTTAAGGCAAATCTAGATAAGATTCCTGATTAAAATGGGAGTGAAAAGTTATGGGGCAGGCAGGAATATGGGGTTGAAGCCGCAATCAGATTAACCATGACCTTACTGATTGGCTGAGCAAGTTTGGGGTGGGGGGGGGGGATGCGCGAGTGGCCTACTCCTGCTCCTAATTCATATGGGTAAACCATGCTATGAAAGTGAGTTCAAGGGTTAGAAGTTATCTGGCTGTAAAAGGAAAAAGTAACTAAAAATCACCTTGGACTTGTTCCAAGAGGATTTTTAAGGGACAGAATAAAGTATAGAGGCAAATTTTTGGTAGTTCCAAATGTTAAATGGGCGATATTTTCTGCAGTTCATTTTTGTGATACAAGTTGCCTGTTGAAATAGTCTTTAGTTACTGTTGCTTTTAGTTGATGTGTTAAAATAAAAATCTTAAAACTTGAAACCTTGTTGAGTGATCCTTTAAGCCATTCACTGGCAGTTCAAATTTATTTTTAAAAGTTATTGGCCTCTGGGGAATTATAACATATTCAGGAAGATGAAAGCCTGTCGAAGCAGTGTGGAATTGTTACAACCAGTAGAAATAACATTTTCTGTTTTCTCAGAGTTTGTTTCATAAAATCTAGTTTGAGACTTTTTATACATTACCTGTTGAACATCATTGAAATGAGTAACCTAAATTCATTTTCATACTGTTTAGTGATCTTGCTGATTGATGGTAATTTGTTTCCAACTGTCTGATATTTTTTTGCTGAACGCTCATCTTTCGAAGCAATGAAAGAGTCCATCGATATAGTTTTGCTGGAACCCATTCAATGAAACAATGTCAATATGTTGCATTCTTTGCAGGTGTAGGCCAGTCTGAGTATGCAGTAGCAGATATGGTGGATATGCTGATATTATTTGTTCCACCAGCAGGAGGAGATGAATTGCAGGTGAGATGGAAGCTTCTTAATGGATATTTTAATGCATTACCGGTTGATGAAAGCAATTTAGAACTAACAGAAATTAAGTGTTCAGTAGGGGGCGGCACGGTAGCACAGTGGGTAGCGCTGCTGCTTCACAGCTCCAGGGACCTGGGTTCGATTCCCGGCTTGGGTCACTGTCTGTGTGGAGTTTGCACATTCTCCTCGTGTCTGCGTGGGTTTCCTCTGGGTGCCCCGGTTTCCTCCTACAGTCCAAAGATGTGCGGGTTAGGTTGATTGGCCATGCTAAAATTGCCCCTTAGTGTCCCGAGATGTGTAGGTTAGAGGGATTAGTGGGTAAATGTGTAGGGATATGGGGGTAGGGCCTGGGTGGGATTGTGGTCGGTGCAGACTCGATGGGCCAGATAGCCTCTTTCTGCACTGTAGGGTTTCTATGATCCTATGAGAATCCCTTTTAATTTAAAGTGAATGATTATCTTCAACAAAATAGTTCCATGTGGTTTGAGTTCTTTACATTTTAGTGTGAGGGGGCAGAGATAAACTCAAGATTCTGAGCTGCAGATTATATTGAAAGCTGTGATTAAAATTGCACAGCTACCCTATTTTGATTTTTCTTTAATGTTTATACCCTCTTGTTTTAGAAGCGCTTATTCCTGCTGGTGTATGGTTTTATGTATATCAGCAGCATCCCAAATATATATGAAAGGCTTTTGATCACAAGAGTCTTGCAGTTAAACACTCAGCTTTCACAGGTGCACTTTTTTCAGTACGATTCACTGCATGTTAGTCAAGAGGAAGGACTACAATTTTTTTCCTTCCTTTTCCCCACCCCTGGTCGAGGGATACTTAAATGCTTTAGCTGATACTCTAACTAAGATCAGCTAACTTATCATAAGTATTTTTTCTCTCATTCACTCATGGGGTGTGGGCACATCCATAGCCCATCTGTAAATGCTCGTGAGAACGTGGTGGTGAGCTGTCATCTTGGACCAGTCTGTGCGCTGTAGGAGCATCCATGGTGCTGTTAGGAAGGGAGTTCCAGTGAAGCAGTTTTCACAAAAATTGATGATGTGGTAAATAGCGAGGAGGAAATCCTTAGATTACAGGACGATATAGATGGGTTAGTCAGATGGACAGAACAATGGCAAATGGAATTTAACTCTGAAAAATGAGAGATTATGCATTTTGAGAGGACAAACAAGGCAAGGGAATACATAGTGTGCAGTAGGATGCTAGAAAGTGCAGAGAACCAGAGGGACCTTGGGGTGCAAGTCCACAGACCCGTAAAGGGAGCAGGACATGTAGATAAGGTGTTTAAGAAGGCATTTGGGGTATTTACCTTTATTAGCTGAGGCATAGAATATAACAGTAGGGACATGATGGAGCTGTATAAAATGCCTGTTAGGCCGCAGCTAGAGTACTGTGTGCAGTTCTGACTGCCATACTAGGAAAGTTGTGATTGCACTAGAGAGGGTGCAGAAGAGAACTCAACAGGATGTTGCCTGGTGTACAAAATTATGAAGGACATAAAGAGGGTAGATAGGAAGGAATTCGTTCCCCTTCGTAGGGGGTCTATAACCATGGGGCATAGATTTAAGGTAAGGGACAGGAGATTTAGAGATAATTTGAGGAAAAACTTTTTCACTCAGAAGTGGTGGAAATTGAACTCACTGCCTAAAAGGGTGGTAATGGAAGGAATAATAGTAAAATGGACTATTATTTAAATGGGGAAAATTTACAACATGCTACTGTGCATGAATCGCAAAAACTCAGTTTGCAGGTGCAGCAGGTGATCAAGAAGGCAAATGGAATGTTGGCCTTTATCACGAAGGGGATGGAGTATAAAAGCAGGGAGGTCTTGCTGCAATTGTACAAGGTACTGGTGAGGCCGCAAGTGGAGTACTGTGTGCAATTTTGGTCCCCTTATTTGCGGAAGAATATATTGGCCTTGGAGGGAGTACAGAGAAGGTTCACCAGGTTGATACCGGAGATGAGGGGATTAGCTTATGAGGAGAGATTGAGTAGATTGGGCCTGTACTCGTTGGAGTTTAGAAGGCTGAGGGGAGATCTTATAGAGACATATAAGATAATGAAGGGGCTAGACAGGGTAGAGGCAGAGAGATCCTTTCCACTTAGAAAGGAAACAAGAACTAGAGGACACAGCCTCAAAATAAGGGGGAGTCAGTTTAGAACAGAGTTGAGGAGGAACTTCTTCTCTCAGAGGGTAGTGAATCTCTGGAATTCTCTGCCCATTGTAGCAGTGGAGGCTACCTCGTTAAATATGTTTAAGTCACAGGTAGATAGATTTCTGATCAATAAGGGAATTAAGGGTTATGGGGAGCGGGCGGGTAAGTGGAACTAAACCACTATCAGATCAGCCATGATCTTATTGAATGGCGGGGCAGGCTCGAGGGGCTAGATGGCCTGCTCCTGCTCCTATTCCTTATGTACTTATGTTCTTAATGGCTGGAACCTTCACAACATTTAAGAAGAAATGGTCCTGGAGGTCATAAAACGCATGAGAGATCCTATGTATGCTTAGCCCTGCTTTCTTCAGTATGTGCAAAGACTTCATCCATGCAAAGACTTCATTTTAGTCTACTACTAAACCTGTAGTATCCTGGTTGGTGTGAGTCATTTAGAAAATTGTTGGTATTTTTATGTTGAATTGTTTTAAAAATTATTTTGATGCATTTTTAATGTAAGTCTGGCTGTATTATACCATAGTACTTGTACAGTTATATAATGGATCAGAATTATCCTTATTGTTGTAATCTAATAAATAAAAGTCATAATTGTGCATATTTTACTTTGATTATTAAATGGATTCAGTACTAGGATGCTATTAATGCAAAGGAAACTTTTAAATTGTCAGTTTAAATTTTGTTGCTAGAAAAGATTTCTGCACCAAATTGGAAAATGCTCTTTGGACAATTCCTCTAAAATGTGGGGGCATTTTGCATTTCGGCTGAAGTCTCAGCATTTTATTAATGTTCAAACTGTTGCATTATCATTGGAAAATGGCAGATTGTTTGGGATTTGAAAGTGTCGTGGGATAATGTGTGTGTATGGTGGCAGAATCAACATTGCCCAATAGAATTATACCTCAGGCAATGACATAGCAGTGCTGATGACAACAATGGAACAATAGCCAAGAACATCACATGTCCTTCTGAAAGATACATTGTGAAAATGAGGTGCAGCAGGGGAAAAGAAAAATATTGAGAATCTCATGAAAGTTTATACGTTAATGTGTCAAACCTCAGAAACCCTCTGCTGTTGCTTGGTTGCATGTCATTAAGTAATGGCTTTTCTGCCAAGTTGGAATTTAAAGCGACTAATGCAAGCTCGCCAGAAGACTTGAAAAGTGTACAGGGAAGTTCCATTCACTCTTAAGTTAGCTGATCTCAATTGATGTCATGAGGAACATTATTATTAAAGTTAATGCCAGAGTTGGGGAGAAGCTAATCAGGCAGCATTCGCATTAATAGTTGAAATTCTGAAAGTGTAAATGTGTGAACATCAAGTAAATATGTTCTACAAAGTATGAAGCATACAAGGCTAATAAATTTTAAATTTCTAAACTTGTTCTGATCAAGTTCAGTTGAGAGATTTCTTGGTTGAGTAACTTGCCCTCGTCCAAGCTCAGAAATGATTAATAGCCAAGAATGTATGCTACATGTAGATCATATTCCAGCACGTTTCTTCAAAAGATTAGCAGAGAAAATTAGTGAAGGGTGAAAAGGAGTGGACTTTAAAAACTTTGGTAGGAAAGTTCATTATGTCAATGTAATTCATTATATTTTGTTTCCCTTAGGGTATTAAACGTGGCATAATAGAAATGGCAGATTTAGTTGTTATAACAAAATCTGATGGTGACCTCATTGTTCCTGCAAGAAAGATACAAGCTGAATACACAAGTGCTCTGAGGTTGCTTCGTAATCAATCAAAGAGTTGGAAGCCAAAGGTTGTATATACTAAATATGAACTATGCTTTTGTCCCACTTTAACATTAATATTTTTATTGGCAGAAATACAGAATGTTTATGCCATGAACTAGCAGCTACCATATACATATTTAATTTTCTTTAGTTGGTGGTTCCTTACTAAAAGTCACATTTTACCTAAACTTTAAGGATTCTGTGCTTTATATTCTTCTTAAATGCTAGGCAGACTGCTTAAAAAATGTACAGGGAAGTTCCATTCACTCTTAAGTTAGCTGAGGAACATTATGGGCATAGTCTTGCCAGTCAATTGGCGTGGCGAGCCGGTAAGATGGGGCAAAAGGCAAAAAATCGGGTTTACGCAGTTTCTCGCCTCTCGTGATCTTGATGGCCCCGTTTTGCTGGCAAAATTTCAATATAGGCGAGCTGAGGCTCCACCCTCCCCCTTACTGGCGAGATTCTCATTAGGGCTTCTGTGTTGCACAGAATGCCATAAATTCCCATTGCTTACCTCAATGAAAAAAACGGCAAGAAAACCTCCTGTTTTCTTGTCCGTTCGACACTTAGAATGTTTTTCAGAAAATTCCACCCTATAATTAATGTCCATGCCAGAGTAGAGGAGAGGAAAATCAGGCAACATTCACATTAATAGTTGCAGTTCATGAAGTACATATGTGTGAATATCAAGTAAGTATGTTTTACAAAGTATGAAACATGCATGGCTTATAGATAAATTTCTAAACATGTTCTGATCAAGTTCAGGTGTGAGGCCTCTGGTTTAATAGCTTGTGAATTCCCCCAATTCAAGCTGATAAATGATTAGTAGCCAAGAATGTTTGCTACATGTAGATTATATTCTAGCATGTTTCATCAAAATACCTGCAAATGCAGAGTCTGAATTATTTTTTTAATAGATTGGGACGCACTCTCAAATTTTCAAATTTCGGTGCATGTTCTGATGAACCACATCACCTGTTAGGAAATTGAACATATTCCATATTTTGGACTTGAAAACTGGCTCGTGTTCTGCACTTGCAGGGGTAACATTCAGTTAGGCAGAGAAGTCCAAGATTAAACTGATTCCGTGGTATAAAAAGTTGTATTTTCTAATGCAACATTCCAAATTTGTACAAAATCTGATTAGAACCACTAACATATTCCCACAGTGAATTCCCTATCACTCTTTGCAGTACATCTCCTTGTTCAGCAAGTGCATGTTTAAAGCAGCTCTAGTTGAAACAGGCACTGTCTAAATTTGCAAGTTGAACTTTACCTGCATCTTGGGAACTCTACATGGCATTCAATTGATGCTACTAGAAAAAGATGAGGCTTTCTGGTGGAAGGGGGAAAGGTATGTTGATTTTCACCCAATGTAACCCCATATAGAACTGTTTTGGCATGTCTGAAGAAATCTGCCTTCACCATCTGTGCATCAGCAGTGAGGTTGTCTTCTAGTGATTATCCATAACCACCACTGCAATGGACTTTTACAAATCAAGATTTTCACAGTGTAAGAGAGGTGTGGTGAGAAGCTGCTAGGCCTCATTGGGGGTCTGGTGACTTGCCTTGACGATTCCCCTTTTTGGTCCTGCCGATAATCCCAGACAATTGATACCGACTTACTCTGGCTACCTCTTCTACAATTCTATGAGAAGCAGCTGGGAGGCATTAATGGTTCATCACCTTCTCCATCATTTACTGTCCAACTGTCAGCTGCCCCTGCAGATAATTCCACATCTATGTAGAGACGGATCCTTTGTGCTACTAATGGAAAACTGCCATTAAAGGTCCATCAAGCAATTGCCCCTGTATCTTGAACCTCCTTCAAATTGGAGTCCAGATATTAATAGTGGTGGGTACAGTGGATGTGCAAAACTGTATCTGCCCCAAGTTCTCACTCCTTAAGCTTTTCTGCAGGTTTCTTTGGAGTTTTCATTCGCTCTCTAGTGCTCTGCAAGGTCATTATTCTGCAAGCATAGAAATAGAAGAAAGCATAGAAACCCTACAGTACAGAAAGAGGCCATTCGGCCCATCGAGTCTGCACCAACCACCATCCCACCCAGACCTTACCCCCATATCCCTACATGTTTTACCCACTAATCCCTCTAACCTACGCATCTCAGGACACTAAGGGGCAATTTTAGCATGGCCAATCAACCTAACCCGCACATCTTTGGACTGTGGGAGGAAACCGGAGCACCCGGAGAAAACCCACGCAGACACGAGGAGAATGTGCAAACTCCACACAGACAGTGACCCAAGCCGGGAATCGAACCCAGGTCCCTGGAGCTGTGAAGCAGCAGTGCTAACCACTGTGCTACCGTGCCGCCCATGCTGGAATGGTGCTTGTGCGGGTTCTCCACTATTCCATGCAAGGGACATTGAAGATTTTATGAAGTGTTCCTGTTGATTAATCAGTTCAGTCAGTAAACATCAGCTCAGAATTCCCAGCAGCTATCCATCTTCTTTTCCTCTTATTGTTCATCTGCACTGGCTGCTCCTTAGCCACTTGATGCTTCATTTAGATGCTCACCTCTGACTGCTGTATCTCATGTTGCCATTATGGATATTTGGTACCTTTTGAGGTTTAAAGTGCTTGACAGATGCTTGTGATGGGGCTGCTTCATGTTTCTTCTTTGTCCCAGAAGCCATATCTTGAAAGCCACCAAATGTAGTGAAAGGGAACATGTATATGGGAATTGCAAAACAGTACTGTACATTGAAGCAGAATGTGGCACCTGTTCATCATTAAGTGAAAGAACGAGGTTAGCAAGAAGTTGTTAAAATAGATACCTTGTTAATGAAACCACTACCTCCTCAGTGGCTCCCACACCAAGTATTTGTTCAGATGCTGAAGGTTGGCTAGTCCTGTGTCTGTGGGGCACTCTCCAGATCTATGTGAATAGCCTTGTAGAAAAACAGATACTTTCAGAATTAGCACAGAACACCAGGTACAGCCTTATGTATATTCCATCTGGTGTCCAGAGGATGAGCATCTGAATAGTTTTAACAACTTCTACTGAGAAACCCTGCAACAATTTTAAGGTAAAAGAAACCTGTGCCTTTATCTGCTATTAATTTTGAGCTATAGTTTCATCAGCATGATAGTCAGGCCTGTGTAATGTAAAAATGCATCGCCAAATGGCAGCATATTTAGAGCAGAGTACTTCATGTACACACTGTACAGGCATTACACTCCTTTCAGTGGGTGCTCTTTCGCCAACCCTACTTGAGCAGTCTTCCCCAGAGCTAAAGATTGTTTTTTTTTACATCTTGTTGCGGGCTTTGATGTTCAGCCTTTACTCTTCACAACTTTATCCTTCAAGTAACCAGACCAAGTCACAGAGCTCTCTTAAACAGCTCTTTTAATGCAAGCTATATAACGAGGATGCTGGAAAGTCACAGGTCAGTGCCAGTAACTAGCCAGAGTCAGGAATACACGAGCAGTTATAGTTCCAAATTTGATTACAAGTAATTAGCGTATACCAATCAAGGTATAGGAGTTATCGCTATCCACTCTGTTATTGATTAAGGTTCCATCATTCATAAGGTACAGGTATTTTGGAGCGCCTGACATATTCATGGATGATTTCCATAGCCTCTCGCATGGCCTGTCAGACCACTTTTCCCAGTGTTTTGTCATTGTACAATGAGTCATCCCATCAGGCACCAAACAATTATCCCATCGTTTTCCGGGCAAATGGAACTCTTCATAGTCAATGAGTCTGTCACTTGCAGACAAAAACTGTGATTACTTTCACAAAGTAAACCTCCAGAGATTATTTCTGTTTCTGGGGTGATTATTCACCACTGCGTGGGGCCCGCCTGCACCACTTGAAATGCCTCCTTCAATGGTAAGATTCGCCGATTATCTTTCTGATGTTCCCTAGAGGCTTGAGGATCTGACAAGCACGCACCAAGTAGTGCTCTGATTCTTAACAGTATTCTGTCTCTCATATGTCAGGCCCTCCTCATGGGTCATATATCCTTGAGACCCAACTCGGTGAACCCAGCCACCTTCACTGGACCTCCTCCTGGTTGAGGTACCACTAATTCATGTCTGCCTCAGTGAATGTTAAAGTTCATCTTGTACAAGGGAGAAAAAAAATCGAGTGGTGGTTCCAAATCTCAAATCTTCAATGTCAGACCTAACCTCATCTGTCAGATTTCTGGTGAGATTATCACATGAATTTTGATTTGGGCCTCTGTGGTCTTAATTATCTCTTCAGTTGCATGATTAATTGTTTTCAGGAGGGTCTCATTTGATTTATTATTGTCACGTGTGTTAGTATACAGTGAAAAGTATTGTTTCTTGTGCGCTATACAGACAAAGCATACCGTACATAGAGAAGGAAAGGAGAGATTGCAGAATGTAGTGTCACAGTCATAGCTAGGGTGCAGAGAAAGATCAATTTAATGTGAGGTAGGTCCATTCAAAGGTCTGATGGCAGCAGGGAAGGGGCTGTTTTGAGTCAGTTGGTGCGTGTCCTGAGAATTTTATATCTTTTTCCCGACGGAAGAAGGTGGAAGAGAGTATGCCCAGGGTGCATGGGGTCCTTAGTAATGCTGGCTGCTTTTCCGAGGCAGTGCGAAGTATAGACAGTGTCAATGGGTGGGAGGCTGTAATGGACTGGGCTTCGTTCACAACCCTTTGTAGTTTTTTGCGGTCTTGGACAGAGCAGGAGCCATACCAAGCTGTGATAAAGCCAGAAAGAATGCTTTCTATGGTGCATCTGTAAAGGTTGGTGAGAGTTTTAGCAGACATGCCAAATTTCCTTAGTCTTCTGAGAAAGAAGAGGCATTGGTGGACTTTCTTAACTATAGTATCGGCATGGGGGGACCAGGACAGGTTGTTGGTGATGTGGACACTTAAAAACTTGAAGCTCTCGACCATTTCTACTTCGTCCCCATTGATGTAGACAGAGGCATGTCCTCCACTATGCTTCCTGGAGTCAATGGCTATCCTTTGTTTTGTTGACATTGAGAGAGAGATTGTTGTCGTCACACCAGTTCACCAGATTCTCTATCTCTCTCCTGTATTCCATCTCATCATTGTTTGAGGTCCAACCCACTATGGTGATGTCATCAGCAAACTTGAAAATCAAGTTGGAGAGGAATTTTGTAACACAGTCATGGGGGTATAACGAGTATATTAAGGGGTTGAGGACACAGCGTTGTGGAGCACTGGTATTGAGTGTGATAGTGGAGGAGGTGTTGTTGGCTATCCTTATTGATTGCGGCCTGTGGGTTAGGAAGTTGAGGATCCAGTCGCAGAGGGAGGAGCTGAGCCCCAGGCTACGCAGTTTGGAAATGAGTTTCGTAGAAATAATGATGTTGAAGGCTGAACTGTAGTCAATAAATAGGAGTTTGAGTAGCTGTCTTTGTTATCTAGGTGTTCCAGGGTTGAGTGCAGGTCCAGGGCGATGACATTTGCTGTGGTCCTGTTGCAGTAGTAGGCGAACTGTAGTGGATCCAGGCAATCTGGGAGGTCGGAATTGATTCGTGCCGTGACTAACCTTTCAAAACACTTCATAATGATGGATGCTGGTGCTACCGGACGATAGTCATTAAGGCATGCTGCTTGGCTTTCCTTGGTACCAGGATGATGGTCATCTTCTTGAAGTAGATAGGGACTTCAGATTGTTGTAGAGAGAGATTGAAGATGTCTGCGAGTACCCCCACCAGCTGGTCTGTGTAGGACCTGAGTGCTTGTCCACGTACCCCATCTGGACCGGTCGCTTTCCGTGGGTTGTCCTTTGAGAAGACTGCTCTGACATCTGCAGTGGTGACCTCAGATACAGGTTCATCCTAGGCTTCCGGGATGGAGGGCATGCTCTTGCTGACCTCTTGTTCAAAACAGGCATAGAATGCACTGAGCTCATCGGGAAGGGTGCATTGGTGCTGGTGATTTTATATGCCTTCATCTTGTAGCCTGTTATGTCTTGCAGACCTTGCCATAGTTGGCAGGGGTCCGTGTGGCTAACCTGGGACTCTAGCTTGGTCTTTTGGCATCTTTGATGGATCTCCTTAGATCATATCTGGCTTTCTTATATAGGTCAACGTTGCCTGACTTGGACGCCTTAGACCCAGACTTCAGCAAGTAGTGAATATCCCTGTTCATCCATGGTTTCCGGTTTGCTTCTTTGGCACACAGTCTTCTACACACTAATGAAGTCAGTTACTGTAGTGGCATACTCGTTCAGGTTGGCCGCAGAGTTTTTAAATCCTGACCAGTCTACTGACTCTAAGCAGTCCCATAGGAGATCATTTGATTCCTCAGATCAACATTGCATGACTTTCTTTGATGGATTCTCCAGTTTCAGTATTGCGCGTACGCCAGGAGCAGGAGCGCAGCCTTGTGGTCTTATTCGCCAAAGTGTGGGCGGGTGATAGAATCATAGAATCCCATAGTGCAGAAGGAGGACATTCGGCCCATCGAGTCTGAACCAACCACGAACCCACCCAGGCTCTATTCCCGTAACCCCTGCTAATTTCCCTGCTAATACCCCTGACACTTGGGTCAATTTAGCATGGCCAGTCAACCTAACCCACATATCTTTGGACTGTGGGCACATTTGATATTTGTGTAGCAGTGGTCTTGGATGTTTGGGCCTCTGCTGGAACAGTGTTGGTGGTATCTTGGTTGGATGCTCTTGAGCTTGGCCTGATTGAAGTCCCCAGCCACAATGAACAAGGCCCCGATGGAAGCCTTACTCTGTAGGTCTATGGTGATGAGTGCATACTCTACTGTGTCCTTTTTCCAACTTCCTTCCAGGAGGAATAGCCATTCAACTCAGACAGTTGTACTGAATTAACTATTGAATCCGCACTCTCAAGCAATCCCTCAATATTGCCGAGTATGTTACTTTTATTCATATCCATGATTCAGGCGGAATTCTGTAAGTATAATTATCAGTGTTACTCCGCCAATCTAATGGCATTAGGATGATTGTGACATGTTGAATGTAATATTATTGATAAACTCAACTTTGTCGGTTACCCCAAGAGATACCATTGTCACATCATGTAGTAAAGTTTTAGCTTTCCCAATCCTCACTAATCCAACTGGGGGAGGCTCTACCATGTTTAGACATTGGGTGCATTTTTGATATCCTCATGGTATTAAGTTGCTAACATCTCTACAATCAAATTTTATCTATTACATGTTTACATAGTTCTTGACAATATTGGCCCTCAAGGCCAGGTTCTGTGACATTGCATAAATATCTCTACAAGTCCAGTATTTGAATCGTATGTCCTTTTAATACCCAAATTGCCCTCTGAGTCTTTTTTAGCTCTGAATTCCATTTCGGCGGGTGTTATGGACAGCTGCCCCTTTTACTTCGCTCTCGAATCGCCACCCTATGGGAACACAATAGGATCAGGTTACCATCCTTTCTCAGACTATCCACAATCTGGGTCAGTGATTCGAATTGGCATCCCTGGCCTTTCTAGGGGCACAAAAACCTCGCGTTCTGTTTTAGTTCCTCCCCATGACAACAAGATTACTTGTGCCTGATGACTGGTGGGCGTCATTTGATCCAATATTCAGATTTTTGGATTTCTTCATCCACTGTTCCTAAAGTGGGTAGCTGAATGTACAAGATTCCATGATAGTCATCAGAGTAAATAGGAACCTAGGAAAACATTAATGTTGGTCCCCACCAGTCGGATCGTTGTCAGGTTTGTTACAGTCCTTGTACATTTTTAACTGAGGATAATGCTTCCATCGGCTTCCTGTCTTTGTATCTACAAATGCACACGTATTACCTGTCATAATTATCTTGTACAGCCCATGCCACTGTGGTTGGATACCACTGTACCCCCGTTCCACCTTTACCATCACCCTGTTGTCCACTTTTCAACTTGCTGATCCCTCTCCAAATCCTGCACTGCTTGTCAGTTTCTAACTTCTTTCTTAAACAAATAGTTGTTTACTCAATTCTCTCACGTATTTTTGGATCCTGCCTCTAAGTGGCAGTGCTTGGTTCCCCCCTCTATAATTTGTTAAAGCGGAGCAATCTCTAGTGGAGAATGCTTCCACCCGTCTAGTAAATTGATCCATAAATACTAGGCAATATCACTCCCCTTTTGATGGGGTTAGCGGAACTGTAAAATCAATCTGTATCTGTTCTCTGGGACGAGGCTGGTGATGTAGTTTTATTTTAAGTGCCTTCCCAGGGTTGTAGTGGGCACATGTAATGCATTGCTGGCGAAATTATGCAGTTTCTCTTCCCATTCCTTTCCATAACCAGCATAAATCTAACATATTGTTCCAACTGGTATGCTGCGTCCCATGGTAAATTCCCCGTAAGAGTCTTCTGATGCTTCTTGGGGCAACTACTTTCCCTTCTTTCTTCCAGCCTCCTTCACTGTCTGGGGATGCCCCCCCACTCTTTGCACCCTTGTCTCATTTTTATTCTCAATTACTTTGTTACCTTCTTTAGCCCTTGAATGAGGCGATCTGTGCAACAAGAAAATCCACCTTTTTTTTAGACTCCAGCTTCCTCTTTAGATTATTTGTATTAAATTCCATTAATATTAACTTGAATGCGGTCTCTTGAATGAGTAGATTGATGCATAGAGGGGGTAAAGAGAGAAAGTTTAGAGAAAAAAGCGAGGAAATATATAAGGTATTGTGTGGGGACAGGAAACTGAACAGAAGTTGCATAGAAAAACACATTTTTGTCCCACAGATCAGTAATATTTGAATATATGGTAAAATGATTGTAAAACGGAGCATTGCTATGCTAGCCCCACCAATATATGTAAATAATGGTGTAGATTTATATTTGCAGTTCCCATGGTATTTAGTGAGCAGGTTTGTTAATTGATAGCATTTGGAAGACTATGGTATTATATTTAAGGTATTGATGTCAAATTAAACTCATTCACAAACAGCTGTTAATTTTGAGAAAGCTATTTCATAAAGTTTTCTTTATGTTCTTACAATTTTCATATCCATGGGAATCTGCAAGAGCAACCCAATTGTAAGGGGAGTTTAGTATCCATTTTGTAAGGCAGTGCTTATTTTCTTTTTTAGGTTCTTCGTATTTCTTCTAAAACTGGGGAAGGGATTCCTGAACTTTGGAAGAAAATAACAGAATTCCGTACCTCACTGTTAGCAAGTGGTGAGTTGCAAATGAAAAGACAAAATCAACAAAAAGTGTGGATGTGGAACATGATCAAAGATAATATGACTGAGTACTTCTGCAACCATCCAGCTGTCAGGAATCAGATTCCCAGTTTAGAGGATAAGGTTGTTAGTGGTGATATAACTCCTGGTCTGGCAGCAGATATCCTTCTGAAGGCATTTGCAACAAAAGAATAAATAACATGCTCCAAATGAAATGTTGTAAATCTGAGTGTTATGGATTAATATTTTGAAGGGAACATAATGTTTGTGCAGACAAATTTTAGTAACCCAAAATGTTTTAAAGGAACATTCCTTGTTGGATCAATGGGGTCTCCATATATAAGCACCTTAATGAAGATTCTCTAGCATTACTTTGTTCACACCTAAAAATCATATATATTTGTCCAGAATATTCCCTGGGCCTGCATTGCAGTGTGATTTGGTTTCATTTGTGAAGCTGACTGGCCTTAATTCACTAATCACTTTGTCATATGGACTAAATGGTCATTATGTGAAATAAAAATTGTATGAAACATATTTCTATGAAAGAGCTTCTCTTTATAACTATGTTTTTACAACAATGTTTTTGCCATTTTGCAATCTCTTGATTTATCGGGACTTTGTGGAAACATTGTTTTACTTAGTATTTATTATAGCATATGATTGTGACTAGGAGGTTGATTTTCCAAATAAATCTGGTGGGAAGCCATTTCAGAAAATTGTAGTCGTCCTACCCATGATTTTCTAATATGCATTTGAAGCGCGGTCTCCTGCTGCCAATACACTCTGAATTAACCACCAGCCCACTGAGTTGTATTTGTTAAATCTTGTACAGTGGTTATGCATTTGGCAAATGTCAAAACCAATCCGTTCCTATCACACAATTGCATTTTGCTTCTCTTATATAGGGGGAAAAATAAACACCTTTATTTCACTGCTCGATTATGTTTTATCTGTGGATTATAAGTGTTGATCTTGAGATTTAGTTTATTGGTTTGTATAGCTCATTTTAGGAGTTTGTTTATATGGCAGTTTGTTCAGCTGGGCTACATGTAATTCACACTTTATAATGTGATAAAGTGACCTTGACTGCAACTTTTCAATTTGCTGTTATTATAGGAAATGTATGCCCTTTAACTGTGGAAGAGAATATGTTTTTATAAGAGAGAGGCATCTAATACCATCTGTTACTTTACCCACATCAAGAATTTTTAAAGCTTTTTTAACAAAGTATTGATAGATTTAAAGTAGAGTTCTGTGAGCATTGCAGTCTTGGGAGCTATGCCTAAATGGCTATTCTACTTGAGCAAGCTTACAGTGACTATCAATGGATCTTTCGATTGTTGTGAATAAATCTGATCTTGACCTCATCAAATATGCTGCATTTTCTAGAAGGAATCAGAAGGGAGCAGTCCACAGTAGGACCCCTTTCTAATCTGGTTGTCTGTTTACCTTGCTCAGAAGTACTAAACCGATTTAATAATTCCTAACTCCCAGAGATCAACTAATTCTGCACAGCTCAGGAATGAAACAAGGGAACCTTCCTGATTCAGACAGGGCTTTGACTGAGTTAAATCTTAATAGCTCTATAATTCCTTTTCTAGCATTTCTATTTTTTTTTGCTATAAGACTGCAGGCACATCTCTTTTCTGCATCTTCTGAGCCCTATTTTCCATTTTGGAGGTTGGATTTGCATTTTAAAAGATGGCTTTGCAGCTCAAAGCCAACTCCAAAGGTCAATTTTTCGAACTATTCAAGACCTAGAATTGAATTAGTAACATGAATATATATGGACACAGCTATGTCAACTCTCGGCTCAATTTTATCAAAGTAGAATATTGAAGATATGGGGAATATTAATGGGAAAATGCTATAAGTGTGAGGATAGTCCTCATAGTGATATTTTAGGGAATAGTTGGGAGGAGATGGTCCAGGGTTAAGGGGGCAGAGGGATATGAAATACCTATTATTTATGTCAATTTTTTTAATTCCATGGGATGAGGATGTTACTGTCAGGTCAGTTTTTATTGCCCATCCCCAAGTGCTCTTGTGAAGGTAGTGATGACCTGCCTTCTTGAACCACTGCAATCCATGTTGTGAAGGAACTGGCAGCAGTTCAGTAGCAAGTTCCAGGATTTTAACCTAATTTTGATGAAAGAATGGCAATATATTTCAAGGAGTTGTGTGGCTTGGAGCAAACCTTGCAGGTGAAGTGTTCGCATGCATCTGTTACACTTGTCTTTTTAAATGTTAGAGGTTGCAGGTTTGAGAAGATCTGTTGAATACGCCATGGAAATTTATCCCCTGTGCCTTGTAGATGGCACACACTGCGCTTGTGGTGGAGTGAATATAAGGCTGTGGATGGAATGACATTCATGTGGGCTACTTGTCCTGAGTGATATGGAGTTTGAGTGGATTTGGATCAGCACTAAGTGAAGAGTATTCCATCACATTTTTGAATTTTGTCTTGCAAGTGATGGAAAAGCTCTCTGGAGTCAGGAGGTGAATTACTCGTCTCAGAATATGCAGCCTCTGAATTGCTAACCTATTGTGGCCACAGCATTTATGTGACTGGTCCAGTTAAGTTTCTGGTCAGTAGTGACTTCCAGGATATTCATGATAGGAGAATCCGAAATGATAATGCAGATGAATGTCAAGGGGAGGTGAATGGTCTCTTTTTGGTTACGGTCACTGAGCAGAATTTTCCCATTCTGCCGGTGGCAGTTTGATGGCGTTGGGAGCGGAGAATCCAGCTGGAGTTGAAAAGTCAAAAACCTGCCAGAGTAAAAACAGTTTGAAATCTCACATTCTCATTTGCATCTCATTAAAACTGTTGCTTGCTTGAACCTTGTCAGGTCTTCCAATCTTGTGTCGCACCACTGAGAAATTACTTTGACCTCAAACCTGTTTAAAAAAGTGTGGCATGCAAAAGACAGACCTCAGTTCACAAGATACTGAGTGCAACATACCTAGCCTACCTGCCATAGTGCTGGGCCACTTCTGCTGCGCTAAACGCCACTCTGTTGGGATAGACTGGTTTGTGCCCTCCAGCTGCATGCTAAGCTAGTCTTTATGAACAGTTTTAGTTTAACTTTCAAGTTCTTCCAACTTCTTTAATTGCCAAGCTGGTCTTTATGGACAGCACAGTGCTGCTAGATTGTGAACCCACCTGTCTCATCAACTCGGTTCAGTACTGCACCCAGAGTTGGGGAGCGCAGGGGTCTTCTGATCCCGGTGCCACACACCATTGTCTGTCTGGACCATACTGTACTGTGGGTTTTGTGCAGACCCCACTCTGGACTTTGGATGTAAAATGGGGGGGCTGATAAAGACAAGGTGGGCTGTGCAAAGATAAGGGAGGAAAGACGAGGGGGCCTGATGGTAGGTGGGATGTCAAGGAGGTGGATGTGGATGATGAACAATGGAAGGCAGAGGGAAGACCGAGGGGAGGGAAGCTGGACCCCGACAAGTGTTGCACCCTGACAAGCCAGCATGAAACGCTGACAGACAAGATGATCAAACGGATACCACATCATTTACTGGAAGGGAATGCACGCAGACTTCAGAATATGGAATGGGGGCTTGTTAATATGGCACATCAGGGGTCGTTCACACCAGCTGGGGCTGTAGTAGTTTGTGGGGGGGGGTCACTGTTGCCCTTAGTCCCCTTTGGAAATGGGAACAACATCAAGGTTCCTGTTTTTGTTCAGGGACTTGCAGACCGGAATCATATTGTGCAGACATTCCTCTTGCTTCTGCCAAATGGAAAGAAGGCACAGATAATAGGCTGTTCAGTGGCTATGTGGACCTCATAGTCAGAAACCAGAGATAAGAGAGAGTGCAGAAGTGCAGCGGGCATGCAACAGGAGCAATCATTAGAAGCATGATGTACCGTAGCTGCAGGGAGGGCAACAGCTGTGTACTTAGGAAAGAAAGCATAGCGTGATGTGCAGAGCTGTTTTATAGTCAACGTCCCTGGGCATGGCAAGTTGTGTACTGGGCTGTAGAAGGAATGCTGATGGTCATTGGAACCATCTGCAGCCTGTAGATTGATAGGGAAGGCATAGCACGGGGTTGCGAGATTTGCACGAGTGAAGCTCGTATGGACAGCGGGGGCGGGCTGACGCCTCTATGTAATGGTGCAAGCAGCCTTCAGATGGGGTAAATAGAGATCCACGTGGAACATGAGTGCCTCGCAAGCAATGGGTTTGTAGGAAGAGGATGGGAATGTTCACCACAACAACAACTGGATCCAGTATTAGTGGTGAAGGCTGGCGGATAACAGGTGGCATTTCTACATAACATTGACACTCCAGGTGAATTGGAAGTTCGATCAGAACAGGAGGTGTGGGAGCAGCAGAAGAGTGAATTAAAATAAGGAGCAGAGTGACAGACTGGTGAATGCAGGCAGCACAGGCAGAAAGAGTAACACCAGAGTGAGAGAGGTGCAAAGAAATAGCAGAATCTGAGAAATTAAGATAAGTATGGGAGGGAATTATGGTGGTAAGGATCTAAGATAAGGAACTAGAAATATTAAATCAGGTTTTCAATCTTAAGTTTTATCTCTGATACATTTAGTTTTCCAATAAAGTAGTGGCATGCAGGGCCCTTGAATGTACATCATGCTTTTTAAAAATTTGTTCCTGGGACATGGGTGTTACTGGCTGGGCCAGCATTTATTGCCCATCCCTAATTGCCCTTGAGGAGACAAGTTAAGCGTCAACCACATTGTTGTAGGTCTGGAGTCATATGTAGGCGTTGGACTGGGGTAAACACAGTAAGAAGTTTAACAACACCAGGTTAAAGTCCAACAGGTTTATTTGGTAGCAAAAGCCACACAAGCTTTCGAAGCTCTAAGCCCCTTCTTCAGGTGAGCGGGAATTCTGTTCACAAACAGAGCTTATAAAGACACAGACTCAATTTACATGAATAATGGTTGGAATGCGAATACTTACAACTAATCCAGTCTTTAAGAAACAAAACAATGGGAGTGGAGAGAGCATCAAGACAGGCTAAAAAGATGTGTATTGTCTCCAGACAAGACAGCCAGTGAAACTCTGCAGGTCCACGCAACTGTGGGAGTTACAAATAGTGTGACATGAACCCAATATCCCGGTTGAGGCCGTCCTTGTGTGTGCGGAACTTGGCTATCAGTTTCTGCTCAGCGACTCTGCGTACATTGGGGAAACTATGCAGACGCTGCGACAACGGATGAATGAACACCACTCGACAATCACCAGGCAAGACTGTTCTCTTCCTGTTGGGGAGCACTTCAGCGGTCACAGGCATTCGGCCTCTGATATTCGGGTAAACGTTCTCCAAGGCGGCCTTCGCGACACATGACAGCGCAGAGTGGGAGATCCCCCACTCCACCTGACGAAGGAGCAGCACGCTCCAAAAGCTAGTGGCGTTTGTTACCAAATAAACCTGTTGGACTTTAACCTGGTGTTGTTAGACTTCTTACTGTGTTTACCCCAGTCCAACGCCGGCATCTCCACATCTTGTACACCACCCCAGTCAAACTTCGTACCATTGTTGTGGTGTCTGCATGAGTCCCACAGCATAGTGCTGTCCAGAAAGACACTGAACTGTGGCCCCAGCAGAAGAAGACTCGTGGACTCCCAAACCCAAGCACTATACTGATTCAGCTCGCTGACAGGAGGGTCCATGAAGACCAGCTTGGCATGGAGATGGAGAGCAGGAACTGGCCCTCACATCAGGAGCCTTGTAGCACTATGGCAGAAAGACCTGGTTGCACTTACCTCAAAGTCTCTTGCAAACTGAGGGCCATCATGTGCCACTCTTGATCAAATCAGGTTTTAGATCAACGTAATTTCCTGCTGGTGTGAGTTAAGATTGGGAGGCCTCAAAGGATACCAGCGGCCAGTTGTTTTAATGAGCATTCATGACATGCAAATTAATTCAAATGGCCTCCATACCATCAGCCAGTGGGAGACCGACCCACGATTAACCCTCTATTGGGAGAATTGCAACATGATTTTATGTCAGCGGGTTTCTGACATTTTGGCTCCTGCGAGAGTCACTGCTCCTACACATCATCAAACCCAGAACGGGGGAATTCCACCCATCGAGTAATTGTTCCCACCTGGTTCCAGTTATTGATACATTTCAAAAAAAATTTAGAAGACTTTTTATTTCCTAAAATCTTGTGCCTGAGTCCATCTTATCGAGATGATCCAAAATCCAAAGGATTTCAATGTTCAGTTTTATTTGCCAAAATGTTTTTCCTTGATGCACCTAGACTGCTTTCCAATTTCTAACTACTGATAACATTGTGTCACTTCAGATATATTTTTAAAAATCTTTGTTGAGTGACCTTGAACTAAACTCTTTTTTCAAAGTCTTCCTACCTTCAAACTTAATAACAAATTAGGAATCAGTTAGTATAGTCCCATTACAGGTGTCTTCAGATTATTGCCCTGGAGATGACAATTCCTTATTTCAAACCATGTAATGTGTAAGTTTTAGGGCAAATCCTCCATGATTAAAGAACCCAGGGATAAGGAAAATGGCCGACTGGTTGTCAGGCCACATGAATATGCAAGAGGCTGGGATAACGAGAAGGTCGAGACTGGGATAATCTAATCAACAGGAAACAAAGGAGAAACCATGACCAGCAGACAAGTAGTAAATAGCCCAGCAGCAAAGACAATGGAAACAGATCATTCCATCCACAGACAACATCAATGACTCATCTCGCTGATGGGATTCCAATCAGGATGACTCAGAACATTTAAGAGACATTACAATGTCAATTAAGGGCGGTCCCGACAGTTCCGGCCTTTTGTCCCAGTCAATCGAAACTATCAATGATCAGAAACTGTTTTGTGTGAGAGAATCACTGCTTCAGGTTTTAAAAAGGGACAAGCAAGCTCTGGTCTCTCTTTTTTCTCTTCGGACCAACATAGCAGCACTCCTCTCCTGTTCCTGCCTCTCGTTCGTCTCCAGCATGCAGCCCGAAGCCCACTGAGCAATTTAAACTAGGATTGTGAGTATCCCCTGGTAATTCGCGAAGTTCCCGAGATCATCATAGTGGATGAGGCTTTGGGGAAAGGGGGGGCTTTTGCATGCATCTTTCATAGTTTAAGACATGGTAAACTTGTGTAAAGTGAGCATTCCGGTGTGTCCGTTTTAGTATTCCTTCCATAGCTATAGTCTTATAGAGCATAAGGCAGTGTGTGTTGTTTTCCTGGTGTTTGGTGACCTTTGACCTTGATGTTTTAATATATATATATATATATATATATATATATATATATATATATATATATATCTTTGACTTCCATTGGAGTCCGTTTTGACCTTTTCAATTTCTCACCAATGATCTCTGACCAAGTCACAATATGAAATATTCCTTACCATAATTCCGGAGTCTAGAACTGAGGGTACCCTGGGCGCTTCGAAACCGCCCACTCAGGAAAGGCTGCCAGGTAGTGGATAGGCAGCAGTTTCCTTTTCTCTCTCTTGGGAGCGCTACTCTAGAGAAGTAGACGCAAGGTGGCCATTGTTCCATCGGCGAGAGAGAGAATCACTTGGGCATTGGTGGGGTTTGGGTAACGGAGAACCAAACCTAAAATAAGCCCAGTGGAGTTAAAAAGAGGGATCCCGCTACAATGGCGACCGCGACAATACTCCGGTGGTCTGGAATATGTGACTTGTCAGAGGGGGTGAGGGAAAGAAGCAAAATGGAGGAGAGAATCTCCTCATATCTGTGGAAAAAGGTCAACCTCACCAAAACGTGGGTAGTGGAACTAATCAATGCAGAGCAGCCCGTAATGGCTGCGGCTGCATGGACAGAGAGCAAGGAATACACTAAAGGGTTGGAAAAGGCAGTTTGGCTAGCCTGCCTGTCCCAGCAGGTAGCCAAAATGGAAAGGAGAATTGAGCAAAGTTAGGGCCAGCGCGGGGGACAGCGCTAGAGCAGAGGAACAGTTATTTAATGAATTAACTGATGCGAGGCAGTGCATCCTACAAGCTAGCGAGTCACACCGATACGAAAAGGAATTTGCCCAATGCCAGGTAGTTGAGGCAAAGGAGAGGGAACGGGAGGCCCAGGAACTCCTGGCTCAAGGTGCGCAGAGGTACAAGGAGCTGGAAGGGAGGTTCAGGGACATCCAGGCAGCGTACAGGGTGGCTTGCGACGAGTTAGGTGACGGCGAGCATAGGCCGTGCCAGGCACGGATAGAAGAGCTGGAGGAGGCTCTGTCCAAGGTCAGGGGATGGGTGCACCTGGGAGGTCCAGGAGGGTCCCCTAGGGGCAGAGGGCTCCTCGCAGCGGATGATTCCCCGGGCGCGAAGGGGAATAGACGCCTCCTGAGGCACCGGAAACGTGTCCGGGTCGGCAGGTGGGGTTCGGGCTGTCCAGAGAGGGGCAGGTCCAAGGGGGGTCAACGGGGTACCCCCAGGTGGCGGCGTGTCCGCCGGGTATAGCGCACCATTCCTTTGGGAAAGGGAACAGACCGCTGCCTGAGATGCCGCTAATGTGTCCGGGCCAGCAGGTAGGGTTCGGGACGTCCAGGGAGGGGCAGGTCCAAGGGGGGTCAGTGGAGTATCCCCAGGTTGTGGTGTCTCCAACATGGGTAGCACACCCCGGAGTGGTGGGGCTATCGAGCATGGAGGGAGAGCCGGATGCCGATGAGATGAGGGGGGCAACAGCCCCAGGTGGGGCAGATGTGCCCAGTTAGACAAAGAAAGTATGGTCCCCCGGTGGGAGGGGACGCAAGGGGACCGATAGAGAGTGACATAATAATTCCCCATGAGGCACATGTGCTCAGGGGGATGGTAACCCACATCCCAAGACTGACTAGGGCGGGAGACCCATCGTTACGTTTTATGGAGGTGCAACAGGCAGCCGACATAAATGATTGTGATGAGGTGGAACGGGTGAAACTACTGCTGATGACCCTGGATTCCTATTTATGTAAGGCAGTGACCTCCAGGGAAGGGGGAAGACCTGCCACATGGGTAGCGGCACAGACAGCAGTTCTGGAGGCCATGGGGTTAAATCAGGGTAGTCCCTTCACGAGGGTGTGGGAGACAAGGCAGCAAGTCGCAGAGTCCCCGGACATGTTCGCAGACAGGCTGTGGACGGTGTATGAGGGAGCGTGTGGGACTCCCTTAGACAGGCAACATCTGGACGAGAGGACAGCCCACTGACTGAAGACTCTCGTGGCTAACTGCCTTCCGCGGGTTAGGGCAAAGGCCAAGCATTGGTTTGACCCGCTGGACCCCAACCTTAACGAGGCGGAGGTAATAAGGAAGCTCACCCTTGCGTATCGCAACGGGGAGAGAAGTGAGGAAAAGCCCTATAAGGGCAAGGTGCATGAGGTCGCACCGGCACCCCTCCCTAGGAGGGAGTGGAAGCAGGAAGGCAGCCGGGCCTCAGACCGGAGGCCGGTGTGCTACGGGTGTGGGAAGCCCGGGCACTTCAGGAGGGAATGTAGGAACCCGAGCAGGGAGAGAAGGGCTCCCATGAAAAAGACACCAACCCCGGTGGTAGGAGCACTTACCCCGGAGACAATCGGTGTAAAGGATCTGCTGGCTTATCTGCAGACCAAGGCAATAGGGTCCGGGCAGGTAGCGATGGCAACAGGCCAGGGCCAGCCCGCACCCGCACCACGAGCTCCCTTATGACTGCCAGCGGGGCAGCCCACCTTCCTATGTCCATTAGAGTATGGCCCATGCGGGACACCCTGGGTCAGGATGGAGGTCCAGGATGTGGTCGGGAGTTACCTACTGGACACAGGTGCTTCCAGTACCATTGTCCACACGGACAATCCCCAAACATCCCCTCTATCCAGCGGGGCGCCCTACAGTCTTGTCGGCTTCACAGGAAACGAGAAGACTGGTTTTTTCTCTGTTCCCCTGTCCATCAGGTTGGGGACACTCCAGGCGCGGTGGAAATGCGTCCTGATGAGATGGGAGCAGGAGGGAAAGGGGATCCTAGGCGCCGATTTTATAGTGGCTCATCAGGTCTTGGTGGACCTGAGGAACCACTGTTTGTGGGGCATAGCAGGGGAAGGGGCTGAGAAAGAGATCATGGTCATAGAGAGGGCACTAGAAAGGGGGGCTTTGTGTGTAGCGAAACCCAAGGAGGGGTATGATTTGGAAGCCATGGTAGGGAATACCTCGGAGGAATATAGGGGGTATGTCCGGAAGAATTTGGCCGCCTTTGCGACCCACAAGCACGATTGCGGGCGGGCCACTGGGACAGAGGTCAGGATAGATGGAGACCCCATGTCCTGACCCCAGAAACAGTATAGTTTCCCCCGGGAAGAGGAGGCAGATTTAGAGGTGGCCCTAAATTCACTGGTAGGGCAAGGCATTTTGAGGCCAATTGCCACACATGTGAACTCACCGCTCTGGCCGGTGAGGAAGCCAGATAATTCCTGGAGGGCCACAGTGGACTACAGAGTCCTTAATAAGAATATTCCGGCATGCGCCCCAACGGTAGCAGCCGTGGCGAACCTGTTAGGAGACATTCCAGCGTCAGCCTCTGTTTTTACAGTGCTGGATATTTCGAATGGGTTTTGGTCCATCCCAGTCAGGCGGGAGGACCAGTATAAGTTCGCCTTCACGTTTAAGGGGCAGCAGTATACATGGAGCTGTCTCCCACAGGGTTTCCACAACAGCCCCAGCATTTTTCACCAGTGCATGGCCGAATGCCTGAAAGAGTTTAGTGAGCCCCACAGATTGGTCCAGTATGTGGATGATATACTACTGTTCACGGACAGTAGCGAGGAACATGGCCCCCTGGTAGATGAGTTGTTGGGGTTACTCCATAAGGGAGGGTTAAAAGTTAACCCCAAGAAAGCCCCAATCGGGTTGAGGGAGGTCAAGTTCCTGGGTTTAACCCTTAGGGCTGGGGAGAGAGGGATAGATGCGGCCAGGAGACAGGCAGTGCAGGAACTCCCAGTCCCGGTAGACGTTAGGGGGGTACGGTCCTTTCTGGGAGTCACAGGCTACTGCCGTGACTTCATTGAAGATTACGCCGCGACTGCAGCGCCTCTGCTCAGGCTGCTGCACAAGGGGGTGGAATGGGAGTGGGACAGCAAGTGCGAGTCGGCATTCGTCCGACTCAAGGAGGACTTGCAAAAGGCCCCAGCTCTGGGAGCCATTGACCCCCGGGAGGAATTTTTCCTGGTGGTAGCAGCAGGCAGTGATAGCCTGAGTGCTGTACTCCTCCAAGAACGGCATGGCAAGTTGAGGCCAGTGGTGTATTCCTCCCGAGTTCTCACAGAAGTGGAGCGGGCATACTCCAACTGTGAACGGCACCTGCTAGCCACATACTGGGCGGTGAAGCGGATGCAGGTTTTTATTAGAATGGCACCCATCACCCTCCTGACCCATCACACCCCAACCCAAATGTTGTTAAACGGTCAGATTAAAGATGGCACGGTCAGTAGCGCCAGGATCACCCGGTGGACTCTCTTGTCCCAAATGGCGCTACGGGTGAAGGGGCTGAGTGAGCCACAGCTCGCAGCCAACCTGGTGTACCCAGGGGAGCCACAGCATTGTTCCGTTGAGGGGGTATGGGAGGTAGGTTTTGGTTTTCGGGCAGCGCTGCATCCTACGGGTAGGGAGATATATGTAGACGGATCCAGTTCCGTATCGGGGGGCATCAGATTCACGGGTTGTGGGATCTGGGACCCCGAAGCAGAGATAGCCCTGGCCCTCAAGCTCCCCCACACATTGAGCGCTCAGCAGGCAGAGCTGTCCACAGTGATGTATGTGGTCACACATCCGGAGCGTTTCCCCATTCCATACACCATCTGCTCGGACAGCATGTTTACGTGCAACTCGTGCATGGAGTATCTGGCCATCTGGTCCTGCCGAGGGTACACCTCCTCGGATGGGAAGCCCCTCGCCACAAAACCCCTGTTAGAGAGGATCGTGGCTGCTGTAGGAGAGGGCGGGGATAGGTACATCCATAAGGTTAAAGCCCACTCCAAGACAGAGCCACGGGATGAGGGGAACCAGAGGGCAGACAGTCTGGCCAGAGAGGGGGCTATAAGACCATAAGACCATAAGACATAGGAGCGGAAGTAAGGCCATTCGGCCCATCGAGTCCACTCCACCATTCAATCATGGTTGATTTCAACTCCATTTACCCGCTCTCTCCCCATAGCCCTTAATTCCTCGAGAAATCAAGAATTTATCAATTTCTGTCTTGAAGACGCTCAACGTCTCGGCCTCCACAGCCCTCTGTGGCAATGAATTCCACAGACCCACCACTCTCTGGCTGAAGAAATTTCTCCTCATCTCTGTTCTAAAGTGACTCCCTTTTATTCTAAGGCTGTGCCCCCGCGTCCTAGTCTCCCCTGTTAATGGAAACGGTACGGGGTAGAGTGGGATCCTTACGGGGAAGGACAGGTGGCAGCAGTCAGGGAACAGCCGCGGAGAGGGGATCCAAGAGTGACCTTGGCCCCAGACCTAGCCACTGTTCAGGCACAGGACCCCGAGTTGAAGACCGCCATAGCAGCCCTGGGTAGGCAGGAAAGGGTATAGTGCCTTCCCAGCATAGGAGGGAATTCATAGAGGTAGCTCATGAGAGCCCGGGAGCAGGACACCCCGGTCCTGAGACCACCTGGCAGCGGGTAGAGAAGGTAGGATGGTGGCCTGGCCTCCGGGAGGACGTTCGTGACTTTTGTGCGAACTGTTTAGTGTGTGCCACGAATAATCCTGATCCCCAAAAGAGGAAGGTTTCACTGGGGCACGTCCGTAGGGTGGAGGGGCCCTGGCAGTCGGTACAGATCGACTATATTGGACCCCTTCCCACCGCTGCAGGGGGATACAAGTACTGCCTTGTATTAGTGGATGTGTTTTCGAAGTGGGTGGAAGCCTTCCCGTGCCGAACAGCCACCGCTGTAGGCACGGCCAAGATCCTAGTCAGGGAGGTGTTCTCCAGGTGGGGACTCCCGCAGTTTGTGGAGTCGGACCAGGGGAGTCATTTCACGGGGCAGGTCATGCAGGCGACCCTTAAGGTCCTGGGCATCAGGGCAAAATGGCATGTGGCCTATAACCCCCAGTCCTCGGGTCCTGTAGAGAGGTTGAACCGCACCATTAAAGAGAGGTTTCAGAAGGAGACCGGCAACTCTCCTAACCGGTGGGTGGAAGTTCTGCCCCTAGTACTCATGGGGATCCGGGCTAGTCAGTCCAGGAGTACAGGATATTCCCCACACGAGCTCATGACCGGGCGAGTCATGAGGACTCCGATTCATGTCATGGTACCTGCCCTGACAGAGGGACAGCTCAGGGAGGTCAATAGGGATAAGTTCGCAAAACAGCTGTTGGAACAGCTGAAGCAGGTTCACTGGCAGGCAGCCAGTAACATGGGGGCCCAGCACCGCAGAAACAGGCTGCTGCTGGAGCCCCGCACAACTCATGAGTGGGCCATGGGAGAGCAGGTGATGGTCCGCAATTTTGTGCGGGTGGGGACCTTTGAGCCGCTGTACGCGGGGCCGTACAGTATAGTGGACAAGGCCAGCCCCATGGTATACACTGTTCAGCTCCCCCGCAAGGTGAAATGGTTTCATGTAAACCAATGCAAGCTCTTCGACCCCACCAGGGCCGGGAAGAGCAAGAAGGGAGTGAGGAAGGGGGTAGCAAGTGAGGAAGCCCCCGTAGAGGTGGAAACAGTAGGGGAAATACCTGACCCCACCGTTACCCAACAGGTGATAATGTGCTGTCCCAGCTGGACAGCACCGGAGGTAGCGGCCGCAGTGAGGTTAACGGTGATACAAGCACCCAGCCCGGCTAATTTTAAACTACCCGAGCATCAGCTCACTGGCCGGGTCAACTGCCTCAGTGAGGCCGAAGTTAGGGAGGCAGAGGAGATGGAGGTATCGCCTCTGGTATGGGAGTCAGGGAGGGGTCGTCGGAGCAGCAGGGTCTCCAGACCCCCGGTAAGGTGGTCTCCCTCACACATGGCACTCGGGGCCCGACCCGCAGCAAAAGGGCCCGGGTGGAAAGTAGAAGGCGTGGGGCACTACCAAGTGCGGCCACGGGTAGCCCAGTCTCCGCAGGGAACGGAGAGGGATTCCGGAAACCATTTGGGGAAGGGGATGCCAGGGGCAGTCAGGACCCTCGGCCCACGGAGGTCCGGACCAGACGGTCGGGCCAGGCAGACGACTGGCCTCAGCAGGGTGAGCATCAGTTTTAAGTTGGCCACCCGGAGACGGGTGGCGGTGTAAATAGATATAGGATTCACGTTCTGGTTGTTTTAGTAGTTTTCCGTGTAGATTATTCTGTGTATGATGTTTTCCGAATTGGGAACAGTAGTGTGGAGGTCGGGAACTTCCCTTGTTTAAGAATGGACGCAGGGCACTAGGACCCTGGGGAGCCGGGCTGCGAAATACAGTACCGCAGCTGGCAACTTGTGAAATTGCACGGCGGCAATTTCAAAAGCGGTAACTGCAAGCGAGGAATACAATGGCGCCCTTCCGTTTGAAGTGGTTTCAGGAAGGGTGGACGGCAATGTGGAGGCAAGGAGGTCTTCTGTTTTGTTTTACAGATGGGTCGTCCTGCCATATGGATACTGAGTATAACAATGTGCCTGGAGATGTGCGAGACCCGTAGAGGGGAAATGGAGAAGTCGTTGGTATATGGGTGCTCTGGCGGCAGGGCACCCCTCGTAACTACCGGTCAGGGAGACCTGGTGGCCTCGGAGCAGGCACGCTACTCCCACGTGGGGAGGTGGCCTGGGTGCTGTGGTCGAACTCGACCAGGTACCCCAGCCACCAGAGCTTCACATACGGAGAGGCCTCTGTACTCTGCAAAGAGATACAGGTGGCGACTGACCGGGTTAGGGTGACTGAGGGCAGGCGGGTGTGTTTAACCTGTAAGGGGGATGTTCCTTTGGGGAGGTGGTGGTGGCTCAGGAAGCTGAGCCCGGACATGAGGGATCGATCCTCGGACTGGGAACGACTGGACAATGATACCTACCGGACCATCACGGGGTCACCAGGAAGGATTACTGTATGTTGGGAGAAATGGTGGGCTTATGACCAGGGGATATATTTGTGCCTATGGGGGTCTGCCAGGGTATGTCCACAAGGGGCATCGATCACCTTCGTGAGGTGGTGGCAGAACTCCGGGGGCGGGATAAATTGGGACCGCAGTGGGAAGGGATGCGTAACTCCCTAGGCTGGGATGACTGTGAAAGCTACCGAACTGCTGGTTCAGGTAAAGAGACCCCTGCCCACGGCCCAACCGATCGACCCCCACAACTGTCCGACAACCACCAAGGGGCCCGAGAATGGCCTAGTGCTCGTCCCCACCAAGAAGGTATTGTACCAGGGGGTACATTATGCTGTTGCTTCTGTTGTGTTAAATTTGACTGAAGTGTGTCTACCAGCATGGTGCCCTTGCGAGACAGAGCTATTATACCAGCCGTTGTTAAAAGAAGAACCGCTACTGTATCCCAATGCTGTGAAGTTTCTGTATATATATATGCGGTAACCCCTACGTTTGGGGGCCGCTGGTTTATTGCTGTACTTGTTGTATTTAATGTTTTTCCATTCCGCATATTGCAAGGGATTGTTGTACTGTATCTACCTATGTCACCTTTCTCTGTGTTGCTGTATATAAAAGGGGTGTAGCTCAGATTAAGGGGACTCTTCGGGGTACATAGCTTCACGGAGCCGGCAGGGGTGCTTATAGCTCTTGAGCCTGGAGGAGTTGCCTACCAACTTTGAAACGATACAGTCCGAGCAAGTCTGGATGTATCGTACGGGCATCTGTAAGTTTTAGGGCAAATCCTCCATGATTAAAAAACCCAGAGATAAGGAAAATGACCGGCTGGCTGTCAGGCCACATGAATATGCAAGAGGCTGGGATAACGAGAAGGTCGAGACTGGGATAATCTAATCAACAGGAAACAAAGGAGAAACCATGACCAGCAGACAAGTAGTAAATAGCCCAGCAGTGAGACAATGAAAACAGAGATCATTCCATCCACAGACAACATCAATGACTCATCTCGCTGATGGGATTCCAATCAGGATGACTCAGAACATTTAAGAGACATTACAATGTCAATTAAGGGCGGTCCCGACAGTTCCGGCCTTTTGTCCCAGTCAATCGAAACTATCAATGATCAGAAACTGTTTTGTGTGAGAGAATCACTGCTTCAGGTTTTAAAAAGGGACAAGCAAGCTCTGGGCTCTCTCTTTTTTCTCTTCGGACCAGCATAGCAGCACTCCTCTCCTGTTCCTGCCTCTCGTTCGTCTCCAGCATGCAGCCCGAAGCCCACTGAGCAATTTAAACTAGGATTGTGAGTATCCCCTGGTAATTCGCGAAGTTCCCGAGATCATCATAGTGGATGAGGCTTTGGGGAAAGGGGGGGCTTTTGCATGCACCTTTCATAGTTTAAGACATGGTAAACTTGTGTAAAGTGAGCATTCCAGTGTGTCCGTTATTGTATTCCCACCATAGCTATAGTCTTATAGAGCATAAGGCAGTGTGTGTTGTTTTCCTGGTGTTTGGTGATTGACCTTGATGTTTTAATAAATATATATATATATCTTTGACTTCCATTGGAGTCCGTTTTGACCTTTTCAATTTCTCACCAATGATCTCTGACCAAGTCACAATATGAAATATTCCTTACCATAATTCCGGAGTCTAGAACTGAGGGTACCCTGGGCGCTTCGAAACCGCCCACTCAGGAAAGGCTGCCAGGTAGTGGATAGGCAGCAGTTTCCTTTTCTCTCTCTTGGGAGCGCTACTCTAGAGAAGTAGACGCAAGGTGGCCATTGTTCCATCGGCGAGAGAATCACTCGAGCATTGGTGGGGTTTGGGTAACGGAGAACCAAACCTAAAATAAGCCCAGTGGAGTTAAAAAGAGGGATCCCGCTACAAATGTTTATGAAATTCAAACTGCTAATTTTTATGTGATAGTGGTTTTAGATCAACGTAATTTCCTGCTGGTGTGAGTTAAGATTGGGAGGCCTGAAAGGATACCAGCGGCCAGCTGTTTTAATGAGCATTCATGACATGCAAATTAATTCAAATGGCCTCCTGCGGAAGTCTGGAATTAGACCTCCGCATAATTTACAATAACCACTGCGAAAGTTTGGTGTTCACCTAGGACAAGGGCATGGGAACACCCCAACTTGCAAACACCCCCACAAGCCATACACCATCTGAACTCTGCAGTATGGAAGGATCTGGTAGATGAATTAGGAAAGGTTAGTATGCAGGTGCAGCAAGGAATTAGGAAGGTCAATGGAACGTTGTCATTTATTGCACGGGGAATGGAATGTAACATTAGAGAAGTTTTGTTACAATTGTACGGGGTGTTGGTACGACCATATCTGGAGCAGTGTACAGTTTTGGTTTCCTTACTTGAGAAAGGATATAATAGCATTAGAAACAGTTCAGAGAAGGTTCATTCAAGATTCCTGGAGTAAAAGGGTTAAACATATAGGATGGGTTTCTCTGATCTTGTTCACCCCACCGCTGTCGCCAGTGAGAATAGAGAATTTGGTGCTCAGCCAGATCTCCATTCACTGCAGCGGGACCAGAGAATCCCAGTTGCAGGCAAGATTGAAAAATCTGGCCCAAAAGATCCTGAGGGAACTTGATAGGGTGGATACTTAGAGGATGTTTCTCCTTATGAGAGAGACTAGAACTAGGGGACACAATTTAAAACCCCTTGGTGCCCCGTTTAAGATGGAGGTGAGGAGGAATATTGTCTTTGATGACTGTTAGTCTGTGGAATTCTCTTCCCCAGAGAGTGGTGAATAGTTGGATAGATTCGAGATTGACAAGGGAATCCAAGGTTACAGAGGGTAAACATGAAGCTGGGACTGAGGCCACATTTAGATGAGCCATGGTCGAGAATTGGGCTGAATGGTTTACTCCTGCTCCTAATTTATATGTTTATATCTAACTTTATCATCGTTCCTTCACTGGAACTCCCTCCCTAACAGCATGTTGGGTGGCCTGCATTAGTTCAAGAAGGCAGCTCACCAGCACTTTCTCAAGGACAATAAATGTGGACCTAGCCAGCCACACCCACATCCCGTGACTGAATTAAAAATATGGTCAAATAAATAACCTCCATAATTCTAATTTGATTCGGACCAATACTTTATTAAGTAAACACAATGCATAACAGATAAAATACTAAAGTACCGTTGTTTTAATTCTTCAGGAGCCTTTCCAAGTCAATGTAAAAATACTGAATATAACTGAAGAAAAAGTGTTTTTCAGAAATCAAATTAAACCAAAATGCATTGGATAGTTTGAACTAACTGGCACCATGCATCTGTACCAGGCAACTTCAACTCTAAAGCTTTTATTTTGTCTCTATTTTGAAACAATCTGCCCTTCCTTTTAGAATTGCACAGGGAAGTTCCAATCAAAATAAATCCACAGTAGTGTCTTTAACTTAACTTGTAAATTAGAAAACATTCCTCACTCCTGGGTGCACGATCTGGAGTTATAAATAACATAAATGTTCACACTTGCACGCATCATTCAATACATTGATCATAGAAATCATAGAAACCCTACAGTGCAGAAGGAGGCCATTCGGCCCATCGAGTCTGCACCGACCACAATCCTACCCAGGCCCTACCCCCACATATTTACCCGCTAATCCCTCTAACCTACACATACCAGGACTCTAAGGGGCAATTTCTTTTTAACCTGGCCAATCAACCTAACCCGCACATCTTTGGACTGTGGGAGGAAACCAGAGCACCCGGAGGAAACCCACGCAGACACGAGGAGAATGTGCAAACTCCACACAGACAGTGACCCGAGCCGGGAATTGAACGCGGGACCCTGGAGCTGTGAAGCAGCAGTGCTAACCATTGTGCTACCGTGCTGCCCCTACTGTGCTACCGTGCCGCCCTACTGTGCTAGCGTGCCGCCCATGACCCATTCCCGGGATGGGTCATGAACTCAGAAATTCCCAATAATTTTTATGTGATATTCCCAGGTTCTGAGCGTCAAGAAGACTCAAATTAGTTCAAAAACTAAAACATGACTCAAAGTATCTCAAGGATAATACATGTGCGTACATAAATAGAAAAAACAATTAACAAACTTAAAAACAGTATCCCTCCAGAAAAGGCGTTGATTAAAATATTTCCAGACATCAAACGAATGACTACAGAGGGCTAAACTGTTTTAGCTCTGTGAACAGAAGTGGGTGGCACTGACAGTAAAAAACATCACAGACACTATATTTAAGTCAGAATCACAAACAAAAGCCATCAAAGTCAAGACTACAAAGGTTTAAACTGATTATAGCTCTGTTAAACATTTGTAGTAAGAAGTCTCACAACACCAGGTTAAAGTCCAACAGGTTTATTTGGTAGCAAAATCCACTAGCTTTCGGAGCGCTTGCTGCTCCTTCGTCAGGTGAGTGGAAGTTCTATTCACAAACAGGGCATATAAAGACACAAACTCAATTTACAAAATAATGGTTGGAATGTGAGTCTTTACAGGTAATCAAATCTCAATCTGTATTGTCTCCAGACAGGACAGTTAGTGAGATTTTGCAAGCCCAGGCAAGTTGTGGGGGTTACAGATAGTGTGACATGAACCCAAGATCCCGGTTGAGGCTGTCCTCGTATGTGCGGAACTTGGCTATCAGTCTCTGCTCAGCGACTCTGCACTGTCATGTGTCGTGAAGGCCACCTTGGAGAACGCTTACCCGAAGATCAGAGGCCGAATGCCCGTGACCGCTCAAGTGTTCCCCAACAGGAAGAGAACACTCTTGCCTGGTGATTGTCGAGCGGTGTTCATTCATCCGCTGTCATAGCGTCTGCATGGTCTCCCCAATGTACCATGCCTCGGGACATCCTTTCCTGCAGCGTATCAGGTAGACAACGTTGGCCGAGTTGCAAGAATATCTACCGTGTACCTGGTGGATGGTGTTCTCACGTGAGATGATAGCATCCGTGTCGATGATCCGGCACGTCTTGCAGAGGTTGCTGTGGCAGGGTTGTGTGGTGTCGTGGTCACTGTTCTCCTGAAGGCTGGGTAGTTTGCTGCGGACAATAGTCTGTTTGAGGTTGTGCGGTTGTTTGAAGGCAATAAGTGGGGGTGTGGGGATGGCCTTGGCGAGATGTTTGTCTTCATCAATGACATGTTGAAGGCTCCGGAGAAAATGTTGTAGCTTCTCTGCTCCGGGGAAGTACTGGACGACGAAGGGTACTCTATCCGCTGTCTCCCGTGTTTGTCTTCTGAGGAGGTCGGTGCGGTTTTTCGCTGTGGCCCGTCGGAACTGTCGATCGATGAGTCGAGCGCCATATCCTGTTAGGGCATCTTTCAGCGTCTGGAGGTGTCTGTTGCGATCCTCCTCATCCGAGCAGATCCTGTGTATACGGAGGGCTTGTCCATACGGGATGGCTTCTTTAACGTGTTTAGAGTAGAAGCTGGAGAAGTGGAGCATCGTGAGGTTATCCGTGGGCTTGCGGTACAGTGAAATGCTGAGGTGACCGTCCTTGATGGAGATGCGTGTGTCCAAGAATGCAACCGATTCCGGAGAGTAGTCCATGGTGAGACTGATGGTGGGATGGAACTTGTTGATGTCATCATATAGTTGTTTCAATGATTGTTCACCATGGGTCCAAAGGAAGAAAATGTCATCGATGTATCTAGTGTATACATCGGTTGAAGGTCCTGTGCGGTGAAGAGGTCTTGTTCGAACCTGTGCATGAAGATGTTGGCATATTGAGGTGCGAATTTGGTCCCCATGGCTCTTCCGTGTGTCTGGATGAAGAACTGGTTGTTGAAGGTGAAGACATTGTGGTCCAGGATGAAGCGGATGGGTTGTAAAATTGCATCTGGAGACTGGCAGTTGTCGGTGTTGAGTACTGAGGCAGTTGCAGCAATACCATCGTCATGGGGGATGCTGGTGTAGAGTGCCGAGACACCCATTGTGACGAGGAGTGCTCCTGGTTCAACTGCTCCATGTGTGCTGAGTTTCTGTAGGAAGTCCATAGTATCGCGACAAAAGCTGGGGGTTCTTTGTACAATGGGTTTCAGGATGCCCAAGTGCTCCGAAAGCTAGTGGATTTTGCTACCAAATAAACCTGTTGGACTTTAATCAGGTGTTGTGAGATTTCTTACTGTGTTTACCCCAGTCCAACGCCGGCATCTCCACATCACAAACATTTGTAGGCCAGAAACCTCCAGACATAAACACATACTTCCACATTCCCCTCCAGGTTAATTCTCCGGCCTGATGTTTGTGTTTTTACATGTTAATTTTGTTGCACCTTTGGGTGAAGATAATCTATAGTTTTGCATCAGAAAGTTAAAAACCCAATTAAGCAATCATCTATTTGTTTGGGTGTTTTGGTTTGATTGAATCTTCAGGTTTTGGTTTTGACTGCTCCCTGTTTAATTTAACCACCTCTCCTAACTGTTCCATGTTGCTCAATCTGCTCTCTAAATTGACTACTGTCTTTAATTTAGTTACAAGCAAAATCTCCATTTTCAGAGATTATTACATTAGCACTTATCCTTTGTCAGAAATCCATCAATCAATTAACGTCTCTTATGTCCAAAGCTTTATCTTGGTCCCCACCCAGGAATGCCTACGTTGGCAGATTTTCTTGGTAGTTCCATAGAATACCTACAGTGCAGAAGGAGGCCATTCGGCCCATCAAGTCTGCACCAACCACAATCCCACTCAGCCACTATTCCCGTAACCCCATGTATTTACCCTGCTAATCCTCTGGCACTAGGGTCAATTTAGCATGGCCAATCAACCTAACCTGCACATCGTTGGACTGTGGGAGGAAACCGGAGCACCCGGAGGAAACCCACGCAGACACGGGGAGAACATGCAAACTCCGCATAGACATTGACCCGAGGCCAGAATTGAACCTGGGTCCCTGGTGCTGTGAAGCAGCAGTGCTAACCGCTGTGCCACCCACGAAGGAGACAATCGAAGGGCTCACTGGGATTTGAACCCAGGACCTCGCGCATGCTTACCGACTGAAATACCCCAGACCAATGAGCCTACACAAAATTTCCATTGCAATTAAGTGTTATTAGTCTAGCAGCAATGATTCAGTATTGGTTATAATTTGGGGCGGCACGGTAGCACAGTGGTTAGCACTGCTGCTTCACAGCTCCACGGTCCTGGGTTCAATTCCCGGCTCAGGTCACTGTCTGTGTGGAGTTTGCACATTCTCCTCGTGTCTGCGTGGGTTTTCTCCGGGTGCTCCGGTTTCCTCCCACAGTCCAAAGATGTGCGGGTTAGGTTGATTGGCCAGGTTAAAAATTGCCCCTTAGAGTCCTGAGATGCGTAGGTTAGAGGGATTAGCAGGTAAATATGTGGGGGTAGGGCCTGGGTGGGATTGTGGTCGGTGCAGACTCGATGGGCCGAATGGCCTCCTTCTGTACTGTAGGGTTTCTATGATTTCTATGATAATAATAAGCTTTATTACATTGACCAACAACAATACATTTCTTATAATATTTCTACTGTTTTACCCAAAATGATAAGACGACATGCATTCTATACAATTTGGTTCACAGAATATATTAAATTACAAAGTGATTCTTTCCAAATAATATAACGAGGTTTCCAGGTTGAGAATGCTCTGACCCCCAAGAAAACCACATAGCCCATCTTTCAAAGTGACCCACTCTAGTATCCAAATCATCCATGTGGTTGTCTGACTTATGATCTCCTTATAGGTGAACAGCTTCTATTTTAACATTATAATACAACCATGATATGTGCCTACGTAATACTTAGGTTGTATATTTAATTGTTATTTATTTTACCCTACTTATAATTTTTTCAGCCTTTGCCTCTGTTCTATGTAAGCTTTGTTTTGAATGGAGTAAGTGCATTGGCCAATCTTAATCTTAAACAATAGTAAATGATATCTTGGCAACTAATTTCTTAAGAGCCACTTTCTCGACCTGACTTGTTTATCAACCTGTGTCCTTGCATTTCCAAACTGTCTGTTGTTTGTACATAGGGATGAATTTCAGATTTCCACTTTACTCCACTATTGCTATAAAACCTTACCTAAGCAAAAGGTGCGGGGATAGACTGACCATTTAAATAATCTTAAAACAATCTAACACTCTTATCTAATAAATATCAATCAGTCTCAGTTCTGATATTCCTAATTGACCCAACCTCATTGCTAGGGGGAGCTTCAGATTTCTATGACCTTTTGTGTGAAAAAGTGATCTCTGACATCAACCTGAACGGCTAAGCTCTAGTTGTAAGGTTAAGCCTCCTGTTCTCAACACTCCAGAGGAAACATGTCCTTCTGTCTACCCTATCATATTATCTCAAATGCCTCAATTAGATCAAATAGATATTCTATACTCAAGGAATATATATCTAGTCCATACAAGCTATTCTCATTATTTAATCATGCTAACCCCAGTATAATTTTGATGAATCTGTACTGTATTGCATTCCCCTCCAAGGCCAGCATATCCTTCCTGAGTTACACTGCCTATAACTGAATGTTATGCCCCAGATGTGGTTTAACCAAATTTTAATACAAAGGTAGCTGACCTCCACCCCTTTGTGAAGAGTGATTCCTGAAGAATAATTTTCGACAGGTCTTTTTCATTTCCTGTCATGCCATTTTCATGTTCTTGCTGAACATTTTTGCTTCTAACCCAGTATTTCCTTATGTGGCTTGGTGTCATTTCAGTTTTATGTTTCTGTGAAGCACCTTGGGATGTTAAAACATGAGTTGTTGTTGCTATTTGCCAGTATTTGTAACAGAGTATGAGTCACCCAGATTGTTGCTTAGCAAAAGATGTCAACAAAGCTAGTAGCAACTCAGTGCTATGTTGTGATAACCAGCTCTGTTCCAGTTCACCATGAAGGCAGGGGTGCCACAAAATATCTAAAAACAAACTGTACTCTTATGAAGCACTAGTTTGTTCATCAATAATTATTAAGATGGCAAAAAGTTCACCATTGTCTGTTTCTTTTCACCCTCCAATTCACCATCTGAAGAAAGGCTCTATTCAAGTGGAAACTGCACACTTTCAAATTCCTTTCAGATCTTTAGACCCTGAGGAGTTTGAAAAAATCAGACAGAAAGCCAGCATCGCCTGGACTGTGGAACATGAGAATCAATTAAGAAGTGTTACCACTTATTCAGCAGAACATAGAAAAAAACAGCTGGATGAACCAACGCAGATCCGGGTCCGAACAAAATCTCCAACCAGACTACACAGACCCCATCCACCAGAGTAAGGTTTTTAAACAATAGTTAGAATGTTTGTGGCATTGATTTGTAAAGGATTCTGGAAATAAAATAATATATTATTTATGGTAACAGAAAACTTCTCTTCTGCATTTGTATAATCCAGATGGTTAAAATGTATTTCTTATTTTAATGATCAAGTATTACAGATAACTTAGAAAGCTCTCCTCCAGTGCCAAGACATGCCCTTCCATCCACCTCCTTTGGCCTCTTATGCCCAAGAGGCTTCAATTTGATTTAGATAAGTTGAATGAGTGGGCAAATACATGTCAGATGTGGTACAATGCAGCTAAATGTGAAGTTATATACTGTGGTGTGAAAAACAGAAAAGAACAGTATCATTTAAATGGTGATATATTGGAAAATGTGGATGTACAAAGGGGTCTGGGTGTCCTTGTACACCAGTGGTGTGTTGGCCTTCATTGCAAGAGAAGTTAAGTTCAGAGTAGAGATGTCTTACTGCAGTTCTATGGGGTCTTGGTGAGATCTCACCTGGAATATTGCATGCAGTTTTGGTCTCCCTACCCAAGAAAGGATACACTTGCCATAGAGGGAGTGCAGCAGAGGTTCACTGGGCGGGACTGCCCTATGAGGAAAGATTGGTTTGACTGGGCCTTCATTCACTAGAGTTCAGAAGGATGAGAGGCGATCTGATTGAAACATATAAAATTCTATATGGGCTGGACAGATTAGATACAGAGTGGATGTTTTCCCTGGTTGGGGAATCTAGAACTAGGAGACAGAGTCTCTGGATATGGGTAGACCATTTAGGACTGAGATGAGAAATGGTTCCTTCACTCGAAGGATAGTGAACCTGTGGAATTCTCTGCCACAGAAGGCTGTGGAGGCCAAGTCACTGAATGTGTTCAATAAAGAGACAATTTTTTTTAGATTTTAATGGCATCAAGTGGTATGGAGAGAAAGGAAGAAAATGGCTTTGAGATCAAGGATCAGCCATGAGCATTTTGAATGGCTCAAAAGGCTGAATGGCCTTCTCCTGCTCCTAGTTTCTATGTTTCCATGCCAAGCTCTATCCTTCCACCCACTATCTATGGCCCCTTATTCATCCTATGTCAAGCTTTACCCTTCCACCCAGCCCCTATGGCCCCTCATATCTCCACTACCAAACTATGCCTCCTATGGTCCCTCATACCACCAATGCCAAGCTATGGCACTTCCATGCTCAATCACCCATATGTACTGTACAGAATCAATGGACAGGATTTCCCGCACTCTCCATGGTGTGTTTTATGGTAGTCATGATGTGGAGATGCCGGCGTTGGACTGGGGTAAACACAGTAAGAAGTCTAACAACACCAGGTTAAAGCCCAACAGGTTTATTTGGTAGCAAAATCCACTAGCTTTCAGAGCGCTGCCCCTTCGTCAGGTGGAGTGGGAGGTCTGCTCACAAATAGGGCACAAAGACACAAACTCAATTTACAGAATAATGATTGGAATGCGATTCTTTACAGCTAATCAAGTCTTAAAGGTACAGACAATGTGAGTGGAGAGAGCGTTAAGCATACGTTAAAGAGATGTGTATTGTCTCCAGACAGGACAGTTAGTGAGATTTTGCAAGTCCAGGCAAGTTGTGGGGGTTACAGATAGCGTGACATGAACCCAAGACCCCGGTTGAGGCCGTCATCATGTGTGCGGAACTTGGCTATCAGTTTCTGCTCAGCGACTCTGTGCTGTCGTGTGTTGTGAAGGCCGCCTTGGAGAACGCTTACCCGAAGATCAGAGGCCGAATGTCCGTGACCCCGCACATGAGGACGGCCTCAACCGGGATCTTTGGTTCATATCACACTATCTGTAACCCCCACAACTTGCCTGGACTTGCAAAATCCCACTAACTGTCCTGTCTGGAGACAATACACATCTCTTTAACCTGTGCTTAACGCTCTCTCCACTCACATTGTCTGTACCTTTAAGACTTGATTAGCTGTAAAGAATCGCATTCCAATCATTATTCTGTAAATTGAGTTTGTGTCTCTGTATGCCCTGTTTGTGAACAGAACTCCCACCCACCTGACAAAGGAGCAGCGCTCCCCCATCAGCACCACCTGCAAATGCTGACTTAGTTTCCTCTTCATGGTAACAAGGCAAATTGCATTAAACTCGCTGTAATGCTCTAACAATCATGTGATTCGCAAACTGCCTGCAACTGATCTGCCCTAACAAGGGAAAGCTCCTTAAAAACCCAAATGGACAGACAGGCAGGCAGTGCAGGAAGAAATGGCCTTAAGGAAGACAGGGCCCAGAGTTTCTGATGCTGATCTGGCCAGGTTGCTGGAGGCAGTGGAGGCAAGGTGGGACACCCTCTTCCCCCCAGCAGGAAGCCATCCCAGGGGAAGGGATGGAAACGTAGCCTGGGATGTGGTGGCAGCATGCGTGAGTGCCAGAGCACTGGCCAAGAAGACTGAAAAGTAGTGCTGCAGGAAACTGAATGACCTACTCCGGGTAGCCAGGATGAGTGTTTAACATCATCTGGCATCTTCCCCCTAAATGACATCCAGCTCCCCCCGTCGAGCACTCTGCATGCTTCCAGCCCCTGACCCCCAAGCACCTCCCTCCCTCCCCCCACACAAGAGTCTCACAACCGTACCCTCTCAGGGCCACCCCCCAGATACTCTCCAGGATTCGTGCCATCAGATTTTGCATGGCTCCTTCTGTCCCCACAGTAGAAGAATGCCTATAATCGCTGGGAGAGGGCGAAGTCAGGGGTTGGTGTTACTGAGATCGGGTCCACACCCACTTTGAGGAGCGGGCACTGGAGCTTGTGGGAGAAGAGGGGATGCGGGCCATTAGCGATAGCATGGTCGGGCTGGAGCATGGTAGTGAGCACCTGCCAATCCTCTACTTGTTGGAGAAATCTCAAGTAAGTTGCATGCAATCCAGATTCCTCTCCTTCCCTTGCACTTAACCTTGTGTCTTGTGTTGCAGGAAGGGAATCCAACGCGCTGGGGCCATCTGGCATCGCGGCCCCCACTGCTGCTCCCACCCATCCTGCCCCTGACACCTCTGATGACTCCTCGGAGGAAGCCAATGAAGGGGCCTCCGAGGCTGGCACTAGTTTTGCGTCAGCTTGCAACTTGCCATCCCAGAGACTCTCACATCGGTGGATCGAGTTAGTCGTGAGGCATCTGGGTCACTCTCTGGTGTGCATAACACATCTGCTGGAGGAGGGAACGTCTGAGGCCTCTGGCACGCGGGGCCTGCCGGTGGCAAGGACACAGCTGACTCCAGGCTGGACCTCTGTGATCAGCAACAGAGCCAGGGAATGCATGAGGGCCTGACGGTAACACTGGACCAACAGGCGAGGCTGTTTGGAGGAGTTCCAAAGCTTTCTCGCAGACCAGCTATTGTCTGTCTTGCTTGGTTCCCAGGCCAATACTGCAAGGGTGGCGTCCATGGTGGAAAGCCTGGGGCTGGAAATCCTCACCATGACTGGCAGGGTCCAAGTGATGGCCAAGTACAGCAGGCCATGGCGGAGTCCCAGAGGGCCATGGCTGGGGGCCTCAACAGGCTTTTCGAGATTCTGCAGCCTATGGCTGAGAGGCTCGAGAGCTTGCAGGAGACCCAGTGGGACAGCACTGAGACACAGCGGGCAATTGCTGCAGCCCTTGAGAATGTTTGCCCAGTCACAGAGGGTCATGGCTGATGGTCTGATAATCCAGTCTGAGGGCACTTGCTGCTGCCATTGACAGGTGGCCTCCAACTCAGAGGGCCATCACTGAGGGCTCGACCACCATGACAAGAACGCAAGTGGTCCTCCAGAACTGGTAGGGCCAGGTGATGCCAGAGCTTCTGGAGCTCACTGCAGAAGCATCGCCGTCCCACGAACGGACCCAGGGCTCTCAGGAACCCCGAGGGATGAGGAAGGGCTCAAGCCTGTGTCAAGGCCTTCCACCTAGGAGACTCTGGCTGTGGCTACACCTTCTGACTCCTCCCTTCCTGACACTGGGGCATCTAAGAGGGTGGCATGGAAATGTCTGTGACACTTGGAAGCTGGTCAGGGCCCTCAAGGTCCAGGTCCTCCAGAGGACGATCACCAAGGGCATCAGAGGCCACAGACGCAATAGGCAGCTGGCGACCTCCACCTCTGTTGTACACCCGGGGGAGACACCGAGATGTAGTGGTAGGCCACATAAAGTTACAAAGTTGTAGCAGCACTAAGATGGCGTGAGTGGAGGAGAGCACTAGTTAGATAGAATATTTAGGCAATTTAAAGTCTCACTTTCATGTGGTTTTATATTATCACTTATTTTGAAGGCAATTCAAACAAAGGGATGCTTAAGCTTGGTGCCATGGTTTTTTTGACTCTCCATTCTCTCGTTTTCTGATTTTGGCTCTTTTCAACTTCATCCTGCTCCTCAGCTGGAAGCTTCATTGCATGTCCACCTGCAGGTTATTTCACCCCACACCTGTGATTAATTTGTTTCTTATTAGCCTCCAACAGGAATGAACTTAGCCTAACGGTTGCTGGAGGGACCCTGCAGGTTAATGTTAGTGGGGGAGGTCCCTCAGCGCACTGCTACTGTGAAAATCAAGGCGCTCAAATCATTCACTGGCTACAGCAGGTGGCATGCATTAGTGTTCCCTTACCCACCACCCAAATGTGGGCCCAGGTGCCAGCGTGCATGCAGAGCTCAGGTAGGAGTCAGACTAGTTTGCACCAGGGCATCATCATAATGACGCAGAGCGAGTCATTACCCTCCCGCCCGCCACAGAAACTCGCTAACATAGCCTACTGAAGTCCACCACTCTGGTGTTACAATGTTGCAGGAGATTGTAGGACTGCACAAGGGGGGGGAGAGGGTTTGAACCCACATGCGACAACAAAGGCCCCTAGTGACAAAAGCGCATGATGATCAGGGCCTCCCTCGCTGCCTTTGCATACCTGATCCTTGCTGCTGCCAGCCCTCCAGTGCCTGGGTGGTGTTGATCATCATCGTCCTCCTCCTGCTGGGCTGTCTCCTCCCCAGCGATGCCTGGCTTGTCAGCCTTCATGTCCTCGTCCTCCAGAAGATCTTCTTGCTGTTGTGCCAGTTTTGTAGGGCACAGTACACCACCACAATATGGGAAGAAATCAGGGGGCTATATTGTAGGGCCCCACCATTGCAGTCCAGGCACCTGAACCGCATTTTGAGGTGCCCTATGCACTGCTCCACTATTAAACTGTGGGAACGTGGGCCTCATTATATCGGTCTCCGCTTCACTCTCAGGCCTCCGCACAAGCGTCATCAACCAAGGCTGAAGCAGGTACCCCACGTCCCCCACGAGCCATCCCTGCACCCTGGGCTCCTGCTCAAAGACCTCCGGGACATCGGAGCTCCTCAAGATAAAGTTGTCATGCAGGGGGCCGGGGTGTCTGGCGCAGACGTGTACGAAGTGCAGCTAATGGTCACACACCAACTGCACATTGATTGAATGGTAACCCTTTCTGTCCATGAATCCTAGGATTTTTCACCGGGGCCTTGAGGGCGATGGGGGTGCAGTCCATAGCTCTCTGCAGATTTGGCATCCCTGCAATGGCCGTGAATCCTGCAGCATAGGCTTCCTGCTGGGCCTGGCCCAAATTTAATATACTGGCCAGCCCGGGCATACAGGGCATCCGTAATCTCCTTCACACACTTGTGGATGGATGATTGGGAAATTCCATAAAGGTCTCCACTGGTGGTCTGGAAGGACCCTCTGATGTTTAAGGTGGCTGTCACTTTCACAGCCACGAAGAGTGGGTTCCCCCACCCCGAATACCCTGAGATGCCAAGTCCTGTAACAAATGGTATGGGTGTTGCAATGTCTCCTTTCGGAGACACCAGCGGCATGTGATGCTCAACAGTTGCTCAAAGGACACTCGTGTGCAGAACTCCGCTCCCTCTTCTCTCCACCTCCCCCCCCCCCCCCCCCCCCCCCCCCAAAACCAGGGGTGAATTATGGCCACGTCCTGCCTCAGGCAGCCGTCTCCCTCTCCTTCTGCCTGGGCCTGGGCCGCCTCTGCCTGCAATTCATCCTCTGCTCCTCCTCAACTCCAGCAGCAACCAAAAGATCAATGGGTTGCACTGCAAAAGCCATCTCGTCAATCTGAAAGGAGGATGGGGGGAGGAGAGATTTGGTGAAGGGGAGAGACGGATGGAGATGATAAAGAACTCTGCTCGACCCCAGCCGAGTAACACACACTCCCTATAGGCCCCCAGCAACACACATTCTGCACAGACCCTCAGCAACACACACTCCCCACATCCCCCCCCCCCCTCCCCACAGCCCTCCAGCAACACACACTCCCCATATCCCCCCCACAGCGCCCCCAGCAAAACAGACTACCCACATTCCCCCCACAATGCCCCAGATTGGCAACACAGCCCCACCCCCACTCACAAACACACACTCAGAACCCATGTAGTAGTGGCCACAGACAGTGCTGCTTCACAAGTCCTGAGGCTGCAGCACTGCCACTTAAGAGAGTTTCCAGCCCATTCCCCACCCGCAACTGTCCTTGCTGTTGCCAGCACTAGGACCCAGAGTCAGCACTAAGACCCAAGGTCAGCGCTCAGGCCATGCTGAGACTCCGAGACCCCGAGGTGAGCAACAACAGTGTCCCTCCTACAGCACCACCTCACAACCCAAAACACAACATAGTTGCCATGAAACAACCCCCCCTGATTGGCATGGAGCAGTTTGTAAACAGCGACCTACTTCCTCGCTCACCTTCACTGCTCCAGCACCTGAAGTCGACTTTTACAGAGGAGATGTTTCCAGCTGCAGCAAACGAGGTGGTTAAGGCAAGTAAGCTGGGACGATTGGGAGTGAAGCTCGCTAATTTACATTTGATGAATGCAAAATAATGCAAATTGACATTTCGCCCATTTTGGGCGGGGTTCCGATCATGCTGATTTTTTTGGGTGGTAAAATGGGCGCGAAAACGGGCGCCATTCCCGGTCGTCACATCATGCCCAATTTTACAACTTTTTCCCGCCGTAAAATGGGCGCGATGAGGCCATAAAATTCCACCTGATGTTTCTGGCCGTTGTTTCCAGTCCACTTTTACTAAATCAATTCTCAGCTTAGTAAGATTGGCCTTATCCTGATTTTGAACTTTAACTTTTCTTCTATCTTTGTCCTTTTCCATAATGATGTTAAAATTAACTGAATTATGATCTCTACAACCAAAATGCTGCCTCACTGCCACTCCTTCCACCTGCCCAGCTTCATGACCTAAAACAAAGTCTAGAACTGCACCCTCCCTTGTTGGACTTGTTACATTCAGGCCCAAAAAGTTCTCCTGAATACACCTTAAGAATTTTGTTCCATCCATTTCTATCACACTTAAATTTCCCCAGTTAGTATTGGGGTAGTTAAAATCTGCTTCTGTTGCTGCCCTATTGTTTTTGCACATCTCAGAGATTTGCCTACATATTTGTTTTTCCATCTCCCTCTGACTCTTTGGGAGCACACCGGAAATCCCCAATCATATCACTGCCTGTTTTTTTGTTCCTAAATTCATTGCATATGGCTTCAATTGATGGCCCTTCTAACAAATTATTCCCCCCTCATTTTATTTCTCTAACCAAAATTGTCTTTCATTGCAGTGTTAATATAAGCCAACTTGTGACACTAATAAATAAACTTTAAATTTTCCCCCCTCAGAATTACTACATTGGCTAAAGTACTGCCATGGGCAAGAATTTCCTTGATAGTTTTCTGAGATTCAAAAAGACCATCATGAACATTACTCCCCACAATAGCACTTCATTGATGGAGAACCCAGGGGAAGGAGAAGGGAGCAGCACTGAGAGAGGAAACCTGAAGAAATGCAGTTTATTAGTGGGAATTGAGGATAGGGAATGAAAACTGCCTGGAAAAATTAAGGAGGTGGGAGTAGAGGGATAAAGTGTATCAGTACTCACTGAGGGAAAGACTGGAGGCTAAAATGTGGCACCAGTTAATGTAAAAGGTGCAAGAGGAAAATGAAGAAGGAAAGGCATGAAAGATACTAACATGGCCTGTGAATGGAGGTGAGTGTGTGAGTGAGGGGTGGCAACCAGGGTAGATGTGACTCCATGTGTAAACTGAAGGAGAAGAGTACCCACATGGGGGACAAGAGGATAGAGACCAATCCATGTTATTTTGAGATATGGGTAAAGGGAAAAAGTGTGCATATAAAGCAGCGAGATGAAGAGAGTGCCAATTGGAACAGTTTTTCTCTATTGTCTCTGTCCAGAACTCTCATGATTCTGAACATCTCTACCATATTTCTTCTCAACCTTCTCTTCTGTAAAGAGAATAACCCCAGCTTCTCCAATATATCCTCGTAACTGAAGTCCCCAGCCCTAGAATCAATCTCATAAATGTTTTCTTATTCAATCCAATGCTTTAGCTAGTTGTGTTTGAACTAATGTTTTATAAAGGTTCATCTTAACTTCTTTGCGTTTGCTCTCTCATTCCTTTATAAAGCCCAGGATCCAATTTGCCTTATTAATCACTTCCACAACCTGCCCTGCCACCCTCAATGATTTGTGCGCGTATACCCGAGTCCCTCTGTTCCTGCATCCTTTTCAAATTGTATGCTCAATTTTACATTTCCCACCTTTTTACCAAAATGCATTACTTCACACTTCGCTGTACTCACTTTCATCTGCTCAAGCCACCAGCTTGTCATCTTGAAGTTTATAACTATCTTCCTCACAGCTCTCAATACTTTCCAAGTTTTGTGCCAACACTTCTGTGTGAGATTTGAAGTTGTGCTGAATCCTGGACATCCGTGATCCATTAAGAGAAGCTGGTTCCTGAGTATCCAGAGTATCTCACTAAATATCATCCTCCAGTCTGATAAACAATTGTTCACCACTTGTTTGTTTCCTATCACTCCATATCCACACAGCCACTCTCCCTTTTACTTGTTAGAACTCATTTTGAGAGTTTGAGTAATAGAGTAATGCAACATAAAACTGTCGAAATTCTCTCCTTCAGATGTTATCTTAACCCTTCAAATGTTAGTGCCAGAAACCATTTATACACCATGTATTGCAGGACTGGACATTTTATCTCTTCTAATATTGTTCACACAGTATACAGGATGTGATATCTAAACGGCCATCCTGCTGAAATGTTGCCAATAAACAGAACACTATAGAGCCTATATCAAGTGACTGTGGGTGCACGATGCTTATGTAGATAAAGATGCTGTAAGACTTGCTAAATACTAAGTTTTTATTATTCTGATAAACAGGTACTAAACAACTGTGCTTTCATTTTTCAGAATATTTTTAGTGACACGGCTTCATAAAATTCCAGGGCACTACAGTACGTCCAAAAATACAACCAATTCACCACAGCGAGGTAAATAGAGGACATGTAGGTCATTGTGAAAGTAGACAAAAGGTTCAATGGATGTGGCAAAACAAAAATTATAGCAACACCTGAATATACTGAAGATGCTGGTATCTTACCCTAATATACGATTTGAATCATTGGAGATTGTGTACTTACATTCGAGAAATTAGAAGGCATCATATCCCATTTTTTGGTGCTGAAATGAGCACCTGAGCCTCCAACATGGCAGAAAGCACATAATCGTTACATACAAAAAATGTGTTGCCTGCCATATTGATGCAGGCAAAACAATGTGTCCAGAGCCATGCTGGGTAATAGGGTCCATGTATACTTAAATAATGGGCTTACTGAAAACCTGAAGTCACCTCTATGTTATTAGGTTGCTCTGATGCCAGCAGCATTCAGGAATACCAAGTATATATGTGTATTAACAAGCGGTTCTTAAAGGTTTGCTGAATGTGCAACCACAAAATTAACTGTTTAAAATACACAGACCTGAAGAGGAGGAATGTTTCTTCCAATCCCATGTTCAATCGTGTAGACCACTCTTCCACCTCATTCCCAAACCCATCTTAAGGATTACAGCCACTACACTCCCAATTGCTATCCCTGCTCCCAATCAAATCCTACCGATCTTTCCCAGTCCCAATCACCGCTACCCTCCCACTGATTTTTTGTGAACATCGCTGGCAAGTCCAGCATTTGCTGTTCATACCTAACTGCTCTTGGGAAGATGGTAGTGAGCCATCTTCTTGCTCACAGTCCATGCAGTGTGGGTACACCCACAGTACTGTTAAGAAGGGTGTTGCAGAAGTTTTACCCAGCAACAGTGAAGAAACAGCAATATAATTCCAAGTAAGGATGTTGTGTGATTTGGAGGGGAACGTGCAGGTGGTGGTGTGTCCATACATTTACTGTCCTTGTCCTTCTACGTAGTAGAAGTTATTGATTTGGGAATATGCTTTTGAAAGAGTCCTGGTGAGTTGCTGCAATGCACCTTGTATATGGTGCCCACTGCTGCCACTGTAGTGGAGACAATGAATGTTCAAAGTGGTGGATGGGGGTGCCTAGCAAGTGGACGACTTGTTCCTGAATTATGTAGAGTCTCTTGAGTGTTGTTGGAGTCGCACCTATCCAGACAACTAGAGCATTCCTCCACCCTTTCAGGCAGTAAGTTCCAGCCTCCCCTCACCTTTAGGGTGAAAAAATCTTTCCTCACATCCCGTCTAAACCTTCTGCCTCCTAGCTTAAATCTATGCCCCCTAGTCATTGATCCCTCCACCAAGAGGAAAAATGTCTTCCTGTTTGCTCTATCTATGCCCTTCATAATTTTATAGACCTCAACCATGTCCCCCTCCCCCTCCACCACCCCCCCCCCGCCCCCCCACCCAGTCTCCTCTGCTCCAAGGAAAACAGGTGTGCCCATTTCATTCAAACTTCAAGGCTTGTTTTTTTGTACTGCTCTATTAAGAAATAGTCAATTGTGTGTAAAATTCTGTGCATTGACAAATTCAATGAATGTGAGTGGTTTTTCTTATGACTGTTATTCCATTGACAGACGAACGGGATAAAATTCCCAGCCAATCACCTGGATGGTATAAAGCTAATGCACTTTCACAGTCAACAATGAATACTGCCAGAACCAGAGAGGTATTTCAAAAGTTAAACTTGGTAATTGATACTTCTTAACTTTTAAAATTTTAATTGTTTTGGTTTACCCACGTCAAATAAGATGGGAGAAACAGAATTTTGGACCAGTCAACAAAGGAAACAATTAAAAGTATTAACAAATTATTATTGATAGAGTATGTTACACTGTGTCTATATCAACTTTCAGTATTGTCCTTTTAAAATTACATGTATGTATATTTATCTAGCTTTACTGAAATTAGGATAATACAAACATTTAATTCTGTTAAAGTACATGGAAAAATAACTACACTCATAGCTTTAATTCATCTATCAGCAAATCTCCTGAATTTGTCACTGAGAGTTAGAGGATATTCTGTTTTATATAATGGGATGTGTTTAAGCCACGTTGAGTAACCAGCAGAGCCACTGAATTATAGAACATAGAAAAGCTACAGCACAAACAGGCCCTTCGGCCCACAAGTTACGCCGAACATGTCTAGAACAAAGAACAAAGAACAAAGAACAATACAGCACAGGAACAGGCCCTTCGGCCCTCCAAGCCCGCGCCGCTCCCCGGTCCAGGATTGAATCCTGAATCCAGGATCCCCACCCAATTTTCCAGCCTATCTACATACCAATATCCTATCCACCGAGCTGTCCCTCACAGCTACGATGCTTTGTTCATTACAACCTATTAACTTACCCCCACCCCCCCATTCCAGACCATGTGATCTCCAGGGAGAGGCGAAAACCCAGAGTGAAAAACCCCAGGGCCAATATGGGGAAAAAAAAATCTGGGAAATTCCTCTCCGACCCCCTGAGGCGATCGAAACGAGTCCAGGAGATCACAATGGCCCCGATCGGAAAATGCTTCCCAACCCTAGTCATTTCCACTTCCACGAACACCATATGAATCCCCTGCCCCCGAGACAGGTTCCCAACTATCCGCAGTCTCACTCTGTACTGGCACCAGCAAGATGATCGTAGAATGAAGCCTTGAAACGAGAAACCAGGAAAAATTAGCCCGCGCCGCTCCCTGGTCCAAACTAGATCACTCTTTTGTATCCCTCCATTCCCACTCCGTTCATATAGCTGTCTAGATAAGTCTTAAACGTTCCCAGTGTGTCCGCCTCCACCACCTTGCCCGGCAACACATTCCAGGCCCCCACGACCCTCTGTGTGAAATATGTCCTTCTGATATCTGTGTTAAACCTCCCCCCCTTCACCTTGAACCTATGACCCCTCGTGAACGTCACCACCGACCCGGGGAAAAGCTTCCCACCGTTCACCCTATCTATGCCTTTCATAATTTTATACACCTCTATTAAGTCTCCCCTCATCCTCCGTCTTTCCAAGGAGAACAACCCCAGTTTCCCCAATCTCTCCTCATAACCAAGCCCCTCCATACCAGGCAACATCCTGGTAAACCTCCTCTGTACTCTCTCCAAAGCCTCCACGTCCTTCTGGTAGTGTGGCGACCAGAACTGGACGCAGTATTCCAAATGCGGCCGAACCAACGTTCTATACATCTGCAACATCAGACCCCAACTTTTATACTCTATGCCCCATCCTATAAAGGCAAGCATGCCATATGCCTTCTTCACCACCTTCTCCACCTGTGACGTCACCTTCAAAGATCTGTGGACTTGCACACCCAGGTCCCTCTGCGTCTCTACACCCTTTATGGTTCTTCCATTTATCGTGTAGCTCCTCCCTACATTATTCCCACCAAAATGCATCACTTCGCATTTATCAGGATTGAACTCCATCTGCCATTTCCTTGCCCAAATTTCCAGCCTATCTATATCCTTCTGTAGCCTCTGACAATGTTCCTCACTATCTGCAAGTCCTGCCAGTTTTGTGTCGTCCGCAAACTTACTGATCACCCCAGTTACTCCTTCTTCCAGATCATTTATATAAATCACAAACAGCAGAGGTCCCAATACAGAGCCCTGCGGTACACCACTAGTCACAGGCCTCCAGCCGGAAAAAGACCCTTCCACTACCACCCTCTGTCTTCTATGACCAAGCCAGTTCTCCACCCATCTAGCCACCTCCCCCTTTATCCCATGGGATCCAACCTTTTTCACTAGCCTACCATGAGGGACTTTGTCAAACGCTTTACTAAAGTCCATATAGACAACATCCACGGCCCTTCCTTCGTCAACCATTTTGGTCACTTCTTCAAAAAACACCACCAGGTTCGTGAGGCATGACCTCCCTCTCACAAAACCATGTTGACTATCGTTAATGAGTTTATTCCTTTCTAAATGCGCATACATCCTATCTTTAAGAATCTTCTCCAACAACTTCCCCACCACGGACGTCAAGCTCACCGGCCTATAATTACCCGGGTTATCCTTCCTACCCTTCTTAAATAACGGGACCACATTGGCTATCCTCCAATCCTCTGGGACCTCACCTGTGTCCAGTGACGAGACAAAGATTTGCGTCAGAGGCCCAACTATTTCACCTCTCGTCTCCCTGAGCAGCCTTGGATAGATTCCATCAGGCCCTGGGGATTTGTCAGTCTTTATATTCTCTAACAAACCTAACACTTCCTCCTTTGTAATGGAGATTTTCTCCAACGGTTCTACTAGGCTTACCTACAACCCTCTATCTTACTAACTTCCATGAACTTATCCAAAAGTCTCTTAAAAGACCCTATCGAATCCGCCTTCACCACCACTATCAGCAGCCGATTCCACGCACCCACCACCCTCTGAGTGAAAAACTTACCCCTAACATCTCCTCTATACCTACTCCCCAGCACCCTAAACCTGTGACCTCTTGTGGCAATCATTGCAGCCCTGGTAAAAGCCTCTGAGAATCCACTATATCAATACCCCTCAACATCTTATACACCTCTATCGGGTCACCTCTCATCCTTCGCCTCTCCAAGGAGAAAAGACCTAGCTCTCTCAACCTATCCTCATAAGGCGTGCCACCTAATCCAGGCAACATCCTTGTAAATCTCCTCTGCACCCTTTCTATGGCTTCCACATCCTTTCTGTAATGAGGCGACCAGAACTGGGCACAGTACTCCAGGTGGGGTCTGACCAGGGTCCTATACAACTGCAGCATTATCTCCCAATTTCTAAACTCAATTCCTCTGTTGATGAAGGCCAGTATTCCATACGCCTTCTTAACCACAGCCTCCACCTGCGACACTGCTTTGAGCGTCCTATGAACCCGGACCCCAAGATCCTACTGATCTTCCACACTGCCAAGCGTCTTACCCTTAATATGATATTCTCTCATCCTATTCGACCTGCCAAAATGAACCACCACACACTTATCTGGGTTGAAGTCCATCTGCCACTTCTCCGCCCAGTCTTGCATCTTATCTATGTCTCGTTGCAACTGCTGACATCCCTCTACACTATCCACAACCCCACCAACCTTTGTGTCATCAGCAAACCTGCCAACCCATCCTTCCACTTCCTCATCCAGGTCATTTATAAAAATCACAAAGAGCAAGGGTCCCAGAACAGATCCCTGGGGCACTCCACTGGTGACCGACCTCCATGCTGAAGAAGACCCATCTACAACCACTCTTTGCCTTCTGTGGGCAAGTCGGTTCTGAATCCACAAAGCAACGTCCCCTTGTATCCCATGCCCCTTCACTTTCTCAATGAGCCTTGCATGGGGCACCTTATGAAACGCCTTGCTGAAATCCATATAAACTACATCTACCGCTCTTCCCTCGTCTATGTGTCTAGTTACATCTTCAAAAAATTCAGTTAGGCTCGTAAGGCATGATCTGCCTTGGACAAAGCTGTGCTGACTATTTCTGATCATACTATTCCTCTCCAGATGTTCATAAATCCTGCCTCTCAGGATCTTCTCCATCAACATACCAACCACTGAGGTTAGACTCACCGGTCTATAATTTCATCCTTTTGCAGGTGCATTTTCCTGTCCACTGGCATGCTCCTACACGTTGTGACTCCAATGGCTGCAACCGTGGCTGCTGCTTTTCACTGGGAGGAACGACACACCTGGAAGGTTCAGCTTTAAACTGAAGTACTACAGGCATGGGTGATAGCGGTCTGTGCTGGCTGGCTGAGAGGCAAGAGCAGGGGTACACTGGTGGAATGGCAGCAATGGGGGCACAAAATGGGGTGACCCTAAGAAAGGGTTTGTGCTCCAGTGAGGTAGTCACTCCCCTCGGTGACTCCTCAGCAACCCTAGCCATCTGTTGGGAGCATTGCTGGACTGTTGTCAGAGCTTGCATTCCCCTGTGAGAACAGGTATCCACAGCCATTGTGGCAGCTGAATGGTCCAACATGGCACCATTCTGAACAAGCAGAGAGCTCATGACCTTAGTCTAAACTTCCAATGCAGCATCCAGATATTCAGTGGCTTTTGTCTGTGGTACAATAGAATCTGAGAACATAGAAACATAGAAACATAGAAACCCTACAGTGCAGAAGGAGGCCATTCGGCCCATCGAGTCTGCACCGACCACAATCCCACCCAGGCCCTACCCCCACATATTTACCCGCTAATCCCTCTAACTACACATCTCAGGGACAATTTTTAACCTGGCCAATCAACCTAACCCGCACATCTTTGGACTGTGGGAGGAAACCGGAGCACCCGGAGGAAACCCACGCAGACACGAGGAGAATGTGCAAACTCCACACAGACAGTGACCCGAGCCGGGAATCGAACCCAGGACCCTGGAGCTGTGAAGCAGCAGTGCTAACCACTGTGCTACCGTGCTGGCCATCAGATGCTGCAAGTTAAAGCTGGACTCCTCCATGCACCTTGTCAGTGACAACAGGCTCGGAGGCTGGTCTGCCAGTGCCTCAGACATCTCTGCGGGTATGCCCCTCACATTTATTCTGCGTGCTCACTCATCAAAGGCCTCATTTGAGTTCTCTGCAGCAGAAATGAAAACAGAAAATGCCAGAAGTACTCAGCCAGTCAGGCAGCATCTGTGAGGGGAGAATTAACATTTCAGGATGTTTGCCTCTGCAGTAAAACTTGTCTGTGACCGCACCTCCAGTGAGGTGAAACATTGCCTATCACTTCCTCTTGACCTGGCTGCTGCCCACTCATGCCTGTTGACTTACCACATGATGATCTCAAATTTATACTATGCTCTAATGTACGTGTAGTACCAATACCTGAGCTGGTATCTGCAGGAGTCAAATCAAGTGATGGTGCTTATTTTACAGAGTTTTTTTCACTCTTTATGGTGAGGCTGTGCTGATTAATCAGGTGGCACTTGTGTATCTGAAACCAAAGTGCAGAAGGGGAGTGTTACAGTGGGGAAAGCTGGGTGGAGGGGTTGCAGATAGAAAGCAAGGGGTTCATTGTCATATTGCCTGCAGCTTGTACTTTAAGCAGAAGTGAGGTTGAGGGTAAAGTGGGACTTGAGAAGGTGCAGAATTCAGGAACACACTGTCATCTGGCGACACTGGAAGCAGCATTCCCAGTCATTGTCAGTCCCAGAATGTGAACTATTTTGTCCTGCAGAGGGCTCAGAAGATGTAGGCGTGCCTGTCTCCCTTGGTTCTCTGTAGTTTCCTGTGGTTATGTGTCACCTTGTCCTGCCATAGCTAGGGAAGAAAGTCAGTGAATGTAATATGTTTGGGCGATGTGCCTACCATAGTTGAATACATGATGTGGAGATGCCGGCGTTGGACTGGGGTAAACACAGTAAGAGTTTTAACAACACCAGGTTAAAGTCCAACAGGTTTATTTGGTAGCTTTAATGGCATTTGCTACCAAATAAACCTGTTGGACTCCAACCTGGTATTGTTAAAACTCCTACATAGTTGAATACAGGAAGCCTGTGAAAACTACACAAGGTGAGTTTGAGGTAAGTGTATATGAGGATGAGGTGGAGTAAACAAACATGCAAGTTTACGTACATACGAATTCAGAACAGAGGTAGGTCACTCAGCCCCTTGAGACTGCTCCCTGTTAATGAGATCATACTGATCTGATTGTAACCTCAACTCCATATACCCATCTACCCTCTGTAACCTTTCACCCCCTTGCTTATCAAAAGTCTATCTATCTTTGTCTAAAAATATTCAAATACTCTTTCTGCAGAGAGTTCCAAAAACTCACAACTTCACAAAATTTCTCCTCATCTTTGTCTTAAATGGGTGATGTCTTATTTTTAAATAGTGACCACTAGTTCTAGATTCTCCCACAAGAAGAAACATCCTTGTCACACCCATTCTGTCCAGACCCCTCAGGATCTTATATGTTCAATCAAGTCACTTCTTACTATGTGACTGAATTTTACATATAACTGTATTTTTCATTTTTAAAGCTGAGAATATACAGCAAGATGTATCAGCAAAAGCAGAAAGTGCTGGAAAGACACAGCAACTCAACTGACACTTGTAGAGACAAAAACAACATAACTTTTTATGTGTAACCCTTCGTCAGAACTGGATCAAAAAGAAATTCAAACCATTTGAATAAGAACTAAAACGGAGGAGGAAAAGAAAACATATGTACAAACGAGAGAAGACAACTGAAACCTTGGACAGAATTTCACCATTTTATGGCAAAGTGCCACCTCAGGCAGGAGCAGAGGGTAGATCAGCGGCTGCACTGCTGGCTTTTCCCACTGTATTTGTGAACACTTTGCCCGAAAGATTTAAAGGGGTATGTCCCATATTGTCAGCTGGCACATCCCACCCTGGTGGCAACTTAGCTTTTTAAACGATCGGGACACCCTTAATTGAATAAAAACTGAAACCCACCCCCACTTAACACCATCCTAGCCTGGAGTTCCCCCAAACCCCCCTCCGTGGAAATGGAAACATCCCCCACGGAACACCCCCTGGCATACTCTCTGGGGGGATGTGCCGGGGGGGGCAATGCTTGGCCATGGCCCTCTCCCCCTGGGGGTTGGACTTACCTGTGTGCCTCCTCCAGGTTCTTCTTGCCAGACGCACCTCGTGATTAATGTCGGCGTGCCCTCACGCCAACAAGAATGGACAATTTAACGTGGGGGGGGAGGAATTATCAGACATGAAGGCCTAATAATAGTCTGTAAACGTATGCAATTAGGGATCCCATTTTTTAAAGTCAGGATTCCTGTTACATCAATGGCAGGGAGCGGATGATTGATCAGGGAAATCCTGCTGGTGTAAAAGCCCTTTTGGAACTCCTGTGCTATTTCCTGCTCCCTCTGCCTGTCCCCTCAAAAACAAGAGTGGAAAAGTGGTCCCCTTTAACATACCTATACCCCCCACAAATGTCAATTCGGTCACTTAATGTTCTTGATTTTGTCCCTGATCGACAGAACTAATTTTCAGTGAGCTACAATTTGAGGATTGTATAATAGTAAATTATTTATAGTGTTTTCTTTTGTTTCATTTTTGCTGTCATTTATCTCAATAATTGCTTTGTGGGATTTTGCTATGTGGGTCACCAATAAAACCTATACCATCCATAGAAAACAGACTTCAATGCAGCATCAGAAGAACAAACAAATCTACAAATTCTATGCTCATAAGGCCATGATTCTCTGACTCAAGTCTCACATAGGAATTGCCCACCTACCATGTTGATTTTCACAGTAACTTCATTGCAGTGTGAATGTAAGCCTGCTTGTGACAAATAGATAAACTTTACTTTGATAGAGCAATTGGCTTTGTTCAGGTGGCTTAAAAGTGCTTTACTGAACTGAGATTGGGCAAAACAACATAAACTGAGGGACAGATTGGGAGACAAGTGAAGGGTGGGCGCATCAGTTAAATTTGGATGACTTTGGAGCATTGCATCAGATAGTAGAACCATTCACGAGATGAGATTTTCATATAAGCAAAAAATATTGACAGATGTACAGAGTATATACAGTGAGTGAGCACCTTTATCACCACTGTGCTCTCAGTACTTTTGAATTTTTCAAACCCTGTGCTAAGTCTAGATGCATCCTCAACATCTGCAGCTGAGGTGGAAGCAGTCTGCTGACTGCTGTGCCCTGTTGGGGGCTTCTTCTGGAGGCCTGAGGCCTGTTTTGGGTCTCCTGCTGTGGGGCAGTGCACCTTCCTCAGCCTGGGTAGCTGGAGTTGCTGGCATACAGGCAGAAGTGATTTTGAGTGGCTGGACAATCTGGGAGAGTCCTGGGTGGATTGCCCTGAGGTATTTGGCTGATGTTCCTAGTTCCTGAGGATACCCAAGGGTCCCTGCATGATTCGTTGAGGAGATGGGTCTCCTGGAAGGAGATCAAGGTGTCCCATCCCCCTCTTGTCTAGCCACTGATCAATCCCACTCATGGTGATAGCTATGGTGTGCAGATCTGAGGGTATATCCAGCAGAACCTACTGGATTCTCCATGACAGACACCACTCTTCCAGTGGTGAGCTTGTTGTGCTCACATGTTGCCACTATGAGACAGAACGTGAACGGACTCCTCCATTCTAATCTGCCTATGGCCTCTGACAACCCTGCCTGCTATAACCATTTGTCTTTGTCGCTCTAAAATCTCTCTGAGGGCCAATTCCAGAGGATTGTCACTGGACTGAGACTTAACAGGAGCCTGGTCAGTCCTCAGTGTGTCGATGACCTTGGCTGTCACTGCCTCCACTTACTAGGGAGCTGAATCTGTGCCCCAGAACTAAGTGTCACCGAGGTGTGTGTCACTACACAGGGTGGACAGTGAACACAGTGACAGCTCTACATCTAATGGGCTCTCAGCATCATCATTCGAGGTGTTCTGGGGACTGGGGCTGATGGGTTTCTGGCAGTCTCCCTCTGCTTTTTCTTGTTGCTGGTTGTAATAGAGAGAAGAGATAATTAGTTAGTGGCCTACATTAAAGAGCACTCAATTTCGGTTGCTGGGTGCAGACTAGTGCATGTCATTTATTGGTTTATGGGGAGACATTGAACTTCCCTCCAGCGCAGGAACTGTCTCTGTGCTCATTGGCCAGCTCTGCTGCCTCCTTGTTGAAGGTGGTCAGCATGGCCTGAGCTCAGCAACCCACCTCCAGTCTGGGTTAGGTTGATTGGCCATGCTAAAATTGCCCCTTAGTATCCTGAGATGCGCAGGTTAGAGGGATTAGTGGGTAAAATATGTAGGGATATGGGGATAGGGCTTGGGTGGGATTGTGGTCGGTACAGACTCGATGGGCCGAACGGCCTCTTTCTGTACTGTAGGGATTCTATGATTCTATAATGATATGAAGTTGTAAAAGTGTGTGTGAGAGAATCAGTGATGATGTCTCTTGTGCTGCTTATGTATGAGATCCCTGTGGACTCTAACCCTATGAATACCTGATAGCCTTATGATAGTGTGAGTTGAGAGTGAGCAGAAGGTTGACTTACCCTGATGGAAAGGATGAGATTATTCACCCTTTGCTGGCACTGGAGGGGAGGGTTCCTCTTCTGAGGTCCACAGGCACTGACTTCCCTAGGTTCCTCATGCCAAGCCTGGGTGTTGATGTTGATGGGCCTCCGGCTCTCAATACTGAGCTAGTGAGCCTCCCACTGGTTCTCGACTGCTTGGAGGAGTCTCTCCAGGTACTTGTCTCTAAACTACGATGTAGACTGCTTGTCTCTTCTGCAGACCATCACTCATTACAAATCCTGGGCTGCAGAGAGAGAGTGAATTTATGTGTGGGTGCCATTTCAACCCTATGTGAAACCAAAGTACAACTTTGAGTCTATGAGGTAACGCTGGGGCGAACAAATCCCAGCCTACCCTTCCATGAGGTCAGGCAAGCTGCTCATTTCTGTATAGATAACGAGCTGATAAACAGATGATCTGGTGCAGTAACCCGCCCAACCAGCCAGGGAGAGCCATGCCAACTTTCCCACCTGTCACCACACTTACTCTGGAGTGGTAAATTCCACCTCTCGAGTGGTCAGAAGGGCCGTGGATGTCGTCTATATGGATTTCAGTAAGGCATTTGACAAAGTCCCACATGGCAGGTTGGTTAAGAAGGTTAAGGCTCATGGGATACAAGGAGAAGTGGCTAGATGGGTGGAGAACTGGCTTGGCCATAGAAGACAGAGGGTAGTGGTTGAAGGGTCTTTTTCCGGCTGGAGGTCTGTGACCAATGGTGTTCCGCAGGGCTCTGTACTGGGACCTCTGCTATTTGTGATATATATAAATGATTTGGAAGAAGGTGTAACTGGTGTAATCAGCAAGTTTGCGGATGACACGAAGATGGCTGGACTTGCGGATAGCGAAGAGCATTGTCGGGCAATACAGCAGGATATAGATAGGCTGGAAAATTGGGCGGAGAGGTAGCAGATGGAGTTTAATCCGGATAAATGCGAAGTGATGCATTTTGGAAGAAATAATGTAGGGAGGAGTTATAGAATAAATGGCAGAGTCATCAGGAGTATAGAAACACAGAGGGACCTAGGTGTGCAAGTCCACAAATCCTTGAAGGTGGCAACACAGGTGGAGAAGGTGGTGAAGAAGGCATATGGTATGCTTGCCTTTATAGGACGGGGTATAGAGTATAAAAGCTGGAGTCTGATGATGCAGCTGTATAGAATGCTGGTTAGGCCACATTTGGAGTACTGCATCCAGTTCTGGTCGCCGCACTACCAGAAGGACGTGGAGGCGTTAGAGAGAGTGCAGAGAAGGTTTACCAGGATGTTGCCTGGTAGGAGGGTCTTAGCTATGAGGAGAGATTGGGTAAACTGAGGTTGTTCTCCCTGGAAAGACGGAGAATGAGGGGAGATCTAATAGAGGTGTACAAGATTATGAAGAGGATAGATAGGGTGAATGGTGGGAAGCTTTTTCCCAGATCAGAAGTGACGTTCACGAGGGGTCACGGGCTCAAGGTGAGAGGGGCGAAGTATAACTCCGATATTAGAGGGATGTTTTTTACACAGAGGGTGGTGGGGGCCTGGAATGCGCTGCCAAGTAGGGTGGTGGAGGCAGGCACGCTGACATCGTTTAAGACTTACCTGGATAGTCACATGAGCAGCCTGGGAATGGAGGGATACAAACGATTGGTCTAGTTGGACCAAGGAGCGGCACAGGCTTGGAGGGCCGAAGGGCCTGTTTCCTGTGCTGTACTGTTCTTTGTTCTTTGAGTGTAGATAGGATTGGATTGAACTATAATAACATCAGCGATTACTATCAAGTTTTGCAGATAACTAATGGATAGGAGAGTGGAATTGTATCCTAACAGGAAATCAATCTTCAGGACAGGACAGAATGGAAGATAAGTAGCATGAGAAAAATTGTTTTCTTTCTCATTCTTGCCTTCTGAAATCTTGCCATGTCACTTAATTTTCTCAACTTGGAGAACATCAGGTTTGACACTTTGAGGAATTCACCGATGTTGATATATATATATCTGAAAAATAGAAGTTCACGAGCAGATTTTTGATTTTCCTCTCTCCATTTGGAGAAGTGCATAGAATTATATTGAATATACAGCATAGATAAAGGACACTCGGTCCAATTAGTCTGTGTTTTAATCTTCATGTGTGTCATCTATTTTTCCTCAGTATTAGCCAAGTTGGGTATCATCTGCAAATTTTGTTTTGTGTTACTTATTCCCAAATTCAAATCATTAATATAAATTATAAATAACAGTGATCCAAGCACTGATCTTTGTAGAGTACCAAACTTACTTTACTCCTATTTGATTAACTATCCGTTTCCTATTCTTTCTGCTTTCTATTACTTTTGGCCATTTTGCTACCTATTTAGCTATTTGCCCCGACTCCACATGCAGCAATCTTTGTCACAAGTCTAGTGTGTGGATCTTGTCAAAGGGTCTTTTAAAAGCCAAGAATATAACATCTACTAAATTATCCTTATCTATTATTTCCATCACTTCTTCAAGAATTTGATCAGTTAAACCATCATTTGGAACATGGTAACAGGGTACCTAGAATGTCAAAATATACTTAGGCAGAGTCAGTATGTTTTTATGAAAGGGAAATCATGTTTGACAAAACCATTAGTGCTTTTTGAAGATATAACTAGCAGTGTAGATAAGGGAAACCAGCTGATATAGTATATTTGGATTTTCAAATGACATTGAATAAGGTGTTGCATGAGAGGCCATTAGATAAAATAATGATTCATGGGATTGGGACATATTAACTCTGACAGAGGCTTAGTTAATGGAATGCAAACAAGAGAAATAAATGGGTCATTTTCAAGTGGGGTACCGCAAGGATTAGTACCTGGGTCTCAGCTATTTACTGTACATGCTACTGAACTAGAAGAGGGAACTGGGAGTAATGATTCCAAGTTTTCTGATGAATCAAAGCTAGCTGGGAAAGTAAGTGTGAGGAGGATACAAAGAGGTTGGACAGGGATATAGACAGGTTAAATGAATATCAAGAAGGTAGACAGGCGATGGAGTATAATTTGAGGAAATATGAAATTATCCACTTTGTTAGGAAGAATAGCAAATTTGAGTATCCTTGTGCACAAATCACAAAAGGTTAATATGGAGGCACTGCAATTTGAAAAGCAGCAAAAGGTGAAATTTTCTGTGCAAAATGCAGGAAACTACAGGCAATTTAGCCTAACTTCAGTTATTGAAAAAATATTAGAATTGATTATTAAGGAGGGAATAGCAGTGCATTTGGAAAGTCAAAGTCCAATCAAGCAGAGTTGGCATGTTTTCATGAAGGAAAAATCATGTCTGACAAATTTACTAGAGTTCTTTAAGGAGGTATCAGCCAGAGTAGATAGAGGAGAACCATTCAATGTTGCATATTTGGGTTTTCAAAAGGCATTTGATAAGGTGCCACACAAAAGGCTACTACACAAGATAGGAGCTCATGGTGTTGGAGGTAATATTCTGGCATGAATGGAGGATAGGCTAACCAACGGGAAGCAGGAGTAGCAAAAAGGAAGCCTTAGGTTAGGAGGCAGTAACCAGTGGAGTATCGCAGGGATCAGTGCTGGGACCGCAACGCTTCACAATATATATTAATGATTTGAAGGAAGGAACATTGTACTGTGGCCAAATTTGCAGACGATGCAAAGGTGGGAGGGAAGGCAGCTTGCAAGGAAGGTATAAATAGCTTACAGTGATATTGACAGGCTTTGTGAATGGGCAGAAAATTGTTCAGAGGCTATTCCCAGGCTGTAGAATCTAGAACTAAGGGGTTAGCCATTTTGGACTGATTTGAAAGAACATTTATTTGCTCAGATAGTTATGAATCTTTGGAAAACTCTACCCCACAGGCTTGTGGATGTTTGTTGTTAATTATATTCAAGATTCAAATCAAAAGAATTTTGGACACTTAAGGAATCAACGAATATGGGGATAGGGCAGGAAAGTTGAGGTGGCCATGATTATTATGAATGATGGACCAGGCTTGGAGCTCCTGCTCCATTTCTTATGTTAAGCTTGTCTCATACCTTTGTAATCTATGTTGACTACTTTTTATTTTAATTTCTGTCCCTCAATGCGGTCCAACATTATCTTTATTACAAATTCCAGTAACTTTACTACAAGTGATTTTAAACTCACTGGTTTATAGTAATCAGGCCTCTGACACGGTCCCCTTGTATGTTTAAACTGGTGTCTCTGTGATCTCCTGGCCAGTTTCTCCGAATACATATGGATACATACCACATGTGCATGGGGTTTATTCTTTATTAGTTTTCCTAGTTTGCCAATTATTTTCTTTGTTTCTAACCCATTATTTTCTTTTTAATATTAATATTTTTAAGCTCATCATCTTTGGTAAAAAAAGGCTTATATTTTCTGCCTTTTTCTTGTCACCAGTTTATCTTACTGATCTTCCTATGCCTACTTTAATTTTTCTTTTGTTATTTAGGTGTTTGTTGACACATTTTGACACACTCTGATTTTATAATTTCTATTTGTCTTCCTGATATTTTTCTTAACTTCCCTATTAAATTTAGTGTATTCCCCTTTGTCCTCCCCTTTAGTATCTAAGTACTTCTTACATTTATTCCTTACAATCAATATTCCCTTTAGTTCTTTTGTCATCCACGGCACCCCATAATTAGCTTGTTTGGCTTTTATTGGTTTACATTTCTCTTGAACTCCATTCATTCTCCCTTTACATATTTCCCTTTTTTCCTTTCATTTATTTTATGGGATGAGGCCACTGGCAAGGCCAGCATTGTTGCTCATGTCTTTGCTTTTCAAGATTTTCTCCCAATTTATCTTTAGTTCCCTCTTAATTTTCTCAAAATTTGCTCTATTTCAGTCTGTCAGCCTTAGCCTTTGTCCTACTTATGTCACTCTCAATCCTAAGCTTGAACCTTGCTGTGTTGTGACTGTTACAACTCAGATGCCCTTCTGATCTTACTTCTCTCATTTATTCTGGTTTATTACCCATGACATGATCCAGCATTGATCCTTAATCAGTACCTTCTAAAGTACAGTATATTATGTCAATTCAAGAAGGTATGCCTGACCGTTAAAGATTGGAAATGAGTAAACCTTCTGTAGTGACCTTTCAATGCCTGAGCCAGGCAACTCTGGCCTGTTTCACAGCACTGTTGGAAATTGACTCACTGAATGGACTCGGAGGGAGCTAATTGCCACTGCTTCCAGTAGACTCCAGATAACCCTGTTATCATGGATGGATAGGGGACTTAGAAAGAACGAAAAAGCTTACCAATATGTTAAAGTGCTTTCAGTTGGCTAAATTGCCACAGAGCTCCTATGCTCACATGGGGCTTAGTAAACTTCATTAACCTGTGCCTAAGCTCTCTGGATTTAAATCAGTGGGGTGTATACCGCAGAGGGGAGAGGGACCACTTCGTTTTGGGCCAACACAAACATAACTGGGAATTTCTCAGTAGTCTGCTTTGAATCTGATGATAGATTTCTTTCTGTGTCAAACATTTAGCAGACCAAACAAAAATTTGCATCTCCTGACATTCACACAAGATGAGATCAAGGATATATCATGTGAGGAGTTGTGGGAATGATCCCATTTCCTGAGAATTAAGTGTGTTTGTGCACCCATTGCCATCAAACGATGGCATGTTGTAGGATCCAGCTGCTCTTTTCTTACGTAAGAGTGTGATAAAGAGTGTGTTACTGGTTAATTTGTGTTAGTATTCAGGGTATGTGGGTAAAATTTCATATTTTGTACATAATGCATGGGATGTATGAGTAGGTACCAAGATAATAACCAGCAAACTATTACACAGATTGAAGTTGTCTTACTAAATGTGCTTACATCTCTGTTCAGTACTTTTCTATTCCCATCAAATAACTAAAAGTGATGGATGTAATCCCATTCTGCTCTAGTTACTTCAGGCAGTGCTCAAAGACTCAAATGTAGCCAGGGCAGCAGAGGCTTGGATGAAGCTTACCAGTGAAAAAGGTAAACAATTGTGAACCTGACGCTAGCCAACTAATAATCACTGTTACTGACTGTTTTGAAAAATCCTCTCTGACATTTCCAGATCGAAAGTTTGACAGAAATTGTAACAGTGTGAATTATTTTGGTTCCTTAGATCGGCAAGCTGTGAAAAGCATGATAGACTGCACCATCTGTACATCAGTGGATATAACAAAGAAAGATGTTTCAAGACAAAGCTACATCAATCAGGTAAGTAATTGGCACAGGAGGTTGAGATTAATTTATAATTACCATTAAAGTTCCATGAAGGCCATGTACAGACCACAATTAGCAATTTCTCCAACTTTTGCTGGCATTATTAACTTGTGATACATCATATTACCGCTGTAACAAAATGTGAAAAATAGCAGAAAATAGTGACAAAATTACAAATTTACCTCTCCAAATATTAGCATGCTGATGCTCAATGAGTTCATTATTTGCCTATTATTTTAATGGGGGAATTTACCAATGTAACATTTCTACTTAAATAATAAAGGAATTTGATATTAACCTGTTAAGTGTTTCCATGCTTAATGTGTTTGTCTAAAATTCCTTTGCCTGTTGTTTTTCAAAGAGATGATTTTCAAAGCAAAAGTCACCATGGAATTCAGCACAGATCAGTAAAATTCTTTGCTCTTAACACCACTTGACATGGTGCTTCTCTATCTTTCACTATATAATACATTTAAATTATCCTTTCATCTTTTTGTCAAACATCTCTGATCAAAAAGTTTTTCAACTATGGTTAGATCCAATGGCATGAAGAAAAGCCACAGATTAGAAAAGAAAGCTGTTATTTTACTTGCGTGGTTAATTTGTGTCAGGATATATATGGTGACAAGTGACCATGATGCAGCTGTTGGTCAAGATGGAACGGTTATCAAATTGAAATTGACAACCTTGAAAGGGTTGTGTACACAGCCTATTTAGGTAATCCAGACATTAACAAAAAAATGCTGGAAAATCTCAGCTGGTCTGACAGCGTGTGCGATGAGAATAGAGCCAACGTTCCGAGTCATCAAACTGGATGACTCTTTGTCAGAGATCCATTGGCTCTGTTCTCTCTCCACAGACACTGTCAGACCTGCTGAGATTTTCCAGCATTTTCTGTTCTTGTTTCAGATTCCAGCATCCATAGTGAATTACTTTTAATCCAGGCACAAGATGGGTTTAAAAATGAAAAGGAGGTGGTATTGGATAGGTTATCGGTCCTTGAGGATAATAAGGTGCCGGGACCGGATGAAATGCATCCAAGGATACTGAAGGAAGTGAGAGTGGAGGCAGAGGAACGAGCTATAATTTTTCAGTCCTCCCTAGATTCAAGGGTGATCCCAGAGGACAGGACAATTGCAAATGTTACCACCTTGTTCAAAAAATGGTGCAAAGGTAAGCCCAACAACTATAGGCCAGTCAGTTTAACTTCGGTGATGGGGAAACTTCTAGAAGCAATAATCCAGGACAAAACTAATAGTCACATAGACAAATGTGAGTTAATTAAGGAAAGCCAATATGGGTTTTATATTTTTATCATCTTTATAAAAACATAGCAATTAAGAGCAGGATTGTGCTACTCACCCACTCACCACCTGAGCATGCTCTGCCATTCGATAAGATCATGGCTGATCTCATTTTATCAACTTCACATTCTTGCCTACCCACGATAACCTTTCACCCCCTTGCTTATCAAGAATCTATCTATTTCTGCCTCAAAGATATTAATCTTTTCCTTATGTGAGCAACCACATATTTTTAAACAATAGCCTCTTGTTCTAAATTCTCCCACAAGAGGAAACATCGTTTCCACATCCACCCTGTCAAGAACCCTCAGGATCTTATGGTCTGAATTTTCAGGATGGTGAGTGCTGGGCACCAATTGCTCAAATGCCACACTGGCGACAAAGATCATTGGAAATGCCTTTGAATCACTGCAGGAAAACAGGAAACAGACCTCGTGTTCAAATAATTCGAGTCAAGCCAATCTGCAACTAGTGAGCCACCAAAATGCCTCTTTATGGCAAATTAGAACCATTTGATCTCAACTCTGAAGATTGGGTTCAATATGTTGAACGTCTGCAGTATCTTTTCTAGGCAAATGAAATGGGGGAAGAGGAGAAGAGAAAGGTCATATTACTTACTGCCTGTGGAGTCCAAACTTACAATTTAATTAGGAGTTTAACATCTCCAGATGCCCCTGAGTCAAAGACTTTCATAGCTCTTGTAAAAGAGCATTACCATCTGAAGTCCTTGGTAATTATGCAAAGGTATACATTCAATTTGACTACAAGAACCCCTGGAGAAGCAGTAGCAGCCTTTGTGGCCAGAGTAAAACAAATAGCAGAGTACTGTGAATGTGGGCCTGCCCTTAATGACATTTTAAGAGACTGTCTAGTGTGTGGGGTGAATAACACTGTGATACAGAGGAAACTGCTGGCAGAGTCCGCGATAACCCTGAAGAAGGTGCTGGAAGATGCTCTAGCTGTGGAAAATGCAGAAAAAGGCTCTAGAGCTTCAAAGCATATAGGGCGGTGAAGTCCACCAGGTCTGGAAGGAAGCTGCAAGCAGTGGCGCCAAGATTGAGGGTGCAGGGTTTAATGAGAGAAGAATGCAGGAAATGAGAGAGTGCAGAGATACAAAAAATTCAGTCAGCAGCCAGAAGTATTGAAGAGTGTTCTAGATGTCGGGGAGCCACTTCCTGGAGAAGTGCGATTTAACAAAGTTGTGTGTTTTGCCAATGTTAGAAATGCAAAGCACAAATGCAGGAATAAGCAGGGCCTGCCCAGTGCAAGCAGGGTCAGTAATCCAGCTCCAGTGCACAGCATGGAAGGTAACTCAAAACAGAACAAACATCTTTAGATTGAATAATATAAAGGTGGTCAGAGTAACCCCAATTACAATAGTGTGAATGGTCAATGGTCATCCACTCAAGATCGAGGTAGACATTGGAACCTCTGCCACGGTAGTTGGAAAAAACACCCCATCAAACTTGGTCCCTGGTCTGAAATTACGATTAAGCACAGCTGGGTAATTTGATGATGCCTAAATCCGTTAATTGCCTTAACTTGATTTCCACTTTTTCATACAATGAGTAAGGCACAGGTCTGGTCTTATAGAATCTCAGTGAAGCTTCAGGATCTGTATGAATCTTGGCTTTTAACCCTCTGATTTTACCCAACCCCTACTGAAATACCCCTTGGTATTTCCTTAGGACTTCATATAGGCTTCCTTAATCTATCTTAAAAATCTCCAGCCAATTTAACTTGATCTCTTGAAGCCAATCATGCCCCAAACTTGGTCCCTGCTCTGAAATTATGATTAAAGGTAGCTGGGTAGATTGCTGCAGGGAGGGGGTTCAACCCCTGAAATTAAAGAACACTGCAGCCAAACTGGCCACATATATGGGTGAGGCCATCAAGATTGCAAAGATAACAACAACCCTTGAGTTACAGGCAGCAATCTACCCATGACAAGGCGTTAGAACAGTTGAAAACTTATCAAATCAGGAAGGATGAGCATAGCTGCAAGGATAGTTCCTCCTGTGGGGAGGGAGAGTGATAGTCCCTACCCCACCCCGCCCCGCCCCGCCCCCTCCCTACCCCACCCTGCCCCCATCTGGAAGAAAGCTAGTAATTGTATAGCAGTCACCCAGGAATGTCAAAGATGTAGATGTTGGTTCATAGTTGCATTTGGTGGGCCAGGATAAACACAGATATTGAAGGACTGGTAAAATAGTACATCCAATTGCAACAGAAATTACCAACGGCATCCCCAGTACATCCTTGGGAATGGCCAAGTTGGCCATGGGTGAGAGTTCATGTCAATTACGTTGGTCCATTTACGGGTACAATGTTCCTGCTACTAGTCAACATGCATTCAAAGTGGTTAGATGTTTACAAGATGAAGTCCACAACTACCTATGCCACAGAGGGGAAACTATGTCAGTGCTTTGCCCTCCATGGTCTGCCAGAGGTACTAGTTTCGGACAACGAGACAGCATTTACCAGTGCTGGGTTCCAACACTTCATGTCATCAAATGGGATTAAACACATATGTACCACACCTCACCACCCCTCTTTGAATGGACTTGCTGAATGTGCTGTACAGACCTTTAAAGCAGCCATGAAAAACCAACCACCAGCATTCCTGGAGACAAAATTGGTGTGTTTATTCATTACTTACAGAACCATGCCACATGCGACCACTGGAATATCCCCTGCTTAGTTAATGATGGGTCATCGGTTAAGAACCAAATTGGACCTGGTATTTCCAAATTTTGCGAGGAGGGTGGAGGCAATTCAAAGTGTTCAGAAGAAGAATTATGACACAGCAGGAGTTGAGAGGACATTTGAAGTAGATGATCCAGCGTTTGTCAAAAATTTTAAAAGTGGACTGAGTTGGGCCCCAGGTGTTGTGGTGGCCAGAAAATGCCCGGTTTCATACGAGGTGGAGGCCCAGGACAAAATCCAGAAAAAGCATGTGGCCGGAATTTTACCCACCCGCCACGGGAATCGGAGCGGGCAAGAGGTGGAACATGGAAAAGTCCGTTGACCTCGGACAGGATTTTACAGTTTTGGGATGAGTGAGGCCATAAAATCCTGCCCTGTGGATCATTTGAGGAGACGGGAGTTACTTTGAGAACCAGTGGGGCAATCTGCTCTGATTGCACCTGCCAGCAATGTTGCTGCGAGTCAAGGAACTGAAGAGGCGAGTCAGCCTGAAGAAGGGTCAAGTACTGTTCCAGTGGAAACTGAACGAGTAATGAGCACTGATGCACCTTTGCAAGATAAAAGTCAGGTTTCTGTGAATCCAACCGAGACGACTACTGCTGTTGACACGCAACCAGTTGAGCTACACCGCTCCCAGCGGAAGAGAAAGCCCTCCAATGGACTGAGTTTACAATGAACTGTGTTAAAATATTTATTATTGACGTTGCCTTGTAAATAGTTTAACTTTTAAAATATGTTTTTTGATTTGATTTTGTCATACAGTGAAAAGTATTGTTTCTTGCACACTAGGCAGACAAAGCATACCATTCATAGAGAAGGAAAGGAAAGGGTGCAGAATGTAATGTTACAGTCATAGCTAGGGTGTAGAGAAAGATCAACTTAATATTGTTGTAGTAAGGGACTGAAGGGGAGAGGGATATAGTATCAGGTGCCTTTTAGGAGCGAGGTTTGGAAGGTCATGAGACTCGATTGGCCAATTGGGCCAAAGAGTGGAAATCCCGGGGCTGAATGCAGGTGTTCCCAGGCAGAATTGATCCTGGAGCTGGAGAAGTTGTTAGCACATCCTAGCATTCTGTTATTCTAATAAGTAGTTTGTTGCTGTTCAAAGCTGGTGATCGGCAATCACTCAGATACTACAGATACAGATACAAAATAATCCAGATGCTGGAAATCACAGAATTGTTACAGCACAGAAGGAGGCTATTTGGCCCATCGTGTCTGCCCCAGCTCTCCAAATGAACATTATGACATGGTGCCATTCCTCTGCCTTTTCCTCGTACCACTGTACATTGTTTCTGTTCAAATAATCATCTAATACCCTCTTAAATGCCTCGACTGAACTTGCCTCCACTTCCAGGCAATGTATTCCAGACCCAAACCACCACAAATCTGAAATAAAAACAGAAAATGCTGGAAATACTCAGGGGATCAGACAGCAGCTATATAGAGAAACAGAGTGAATGTTTCAGGTCAATGACCTTTCTTTAGACATTTCTATCTTTCCTCAGTTTTGATGAAGTGTCATCAACCTGTAACAATGAGAGTTGGTTCCGGCGAGAAAAGGGGTGTGTTTCTCTCCAGATCTTACCACATCCTTTCACAAAAAGGAGAGCTGGATGTGATTCATGTAAGGGGCAGGGCCTCAACATGCCAACAAATCCTGGCTGCACTGAGATCAGGCGCCATGTTTAAATAGTGCCCCGCTCAGACCAGGAAATAATAACTCGCCACCCCACCACAGAGGTGTCAGGGCTCTCCCTTCACTCCCCAACCCTGAGATCAGAGCCGCCATTCACTCCCCCCCCGCCCCCGCCCCCACTGCCCACTCCTCACCCCCTCCCCTCCCCCTGCTTGATCGGAGCTGGTGTTTCACCTCCCCATCAACTGTCAATGCTGACACCTCCGCTCCCCCCACCCCGCTTCATCCCAAACATTGGACTACTTCCCCTCCACCCACATAGCCATTGCCGGCATCTCCCTCCCCCCATCCTCAAATGGCCATTGCCGGTATTTCCAGCTCCCGCCCATCACCACATAAAAATGAATGCCCCCTCCCCCATGAGACTCCCACTGAGATATACCACGACATTGCCCTCTGGCACATGTTGATACTGCCAGGTATGCAACCTAGCAGTGCCAACCTGTGTCATGGGACAGTACAAGGGGGCATTACCAGGGCACTGCCTGGCCATGTCCCTCTCCCCCAGGGCGTATACTCGCCTTTATGCCCCAGGGAGGATCTCAACGACATGTTCATATCTGGGTGAACATCACACCGGTGCAGTTTGAAAATATGACAAGGGCTCAATATCTGGGAGATGGGAGGCCATTAATTATATGTAAATGTATTGTAATACATTTAAATTAGATTCATGCCTGTTGTGGGTCTGAATCTGATTACGTCACCGGCAAGAGGCAGGGAAAATCAGAAGTCGCGACCTCGCCAGTGAAATTCATGACTTCCAAGTTTCGCTGGATCTTGAGCCCCCATGGCCATTCCCCAGATGGCGAACATAGACTCAGGAGCCCCCCCCCCCCCCCCCCACTGCCTTTAGCTCTATTTCTCTCCACAGATGCTGCCTGACCTGCTGAATGTTTCCAGAATTTGCTGTTTTAATAACCAAACATTGGCCAGACTTAATACATCTCTCTTACACAGCATTATCTTAATGATGTTGAGTAGGTAGAGGAGAAAGGGAAGTTTTTCTTCTCAAGATGATCATCTGGTTACTGTCTGCAGCAATATTATGTTTAGCTGAATGTGTTTGATCATTAGCTGTTTCTGTTGTACAGCGATATCTATCTTGTGGTGACTAATTCTATCCCCAGGACATTCAGTACTGCAGTTCATTTTGTTAAAAGCACAAGCCTGATTGTTTTATTAATAGATCAAGTGAATGCTGTAATTTTATTATTCTGAAAGCAGAAGGGTGATTTGTGCCAGACTAACCATTGTAATAATTGCTTCAGGTTTACTTACTGAGGGTAAAATTAGTAATCTGCACTCATTCCAGAAACATCTAGACGGCCTGTAGCTTATTTCTTGTCAACATTTTCGTGTTTAATCTCAAAATCCAAACTTTGTTCATGTTTTCTAGACTCTTTTTAAAATCCCCTACATCACACATCTGAGCAGGGGGACAGGTAACTGAGCTGGAGCTCTGTAACTGGCTGTGGGGAATGAGCTAGAGTAGTCAGGCTGATTCGCCGTGTGATATCGGAAAACACTCTTACTGCTACCCAGCATTTCAACTGTGTGGTTCCATTGAAGGAGGAGAAATAATTGATCACCAAGTTAAAGGTAGACTGTCTTTCTTAATCATCTAATATACTCTTGAATGCCTCGATTGATTCTGGCTTTACCACACTTCCAGGCAGTGCATTCCAGACCCCAAGCACTCGCTGTGTGAAAAGGTTTTTTCTCACATCACATTTGCTTCTTCTGCAAATCACTTTAAGGGGTGAATTTTTCCATTCTGCCAACCACGGGAATCGTAGCGGGTGAGGGGTGGACCATGGAAAGGTTTGTTGACCTTGGGTGGTATTTTCTGATTTTGGGGCGAACATGGCCAGCAAATCCCACCCTAAATCTGTGCCCTCTCATTCTTGATCCTTTTTTGAATGGGAACTGTTTCCCCTATCTACTCTGTCCAGCCCCCTCATGATTTTGAACATCTCTATCAAATCTCCTCTTTGCAGCCTTCTCTCCAAGGAGAATAGTTTCAACATCTCCAATCTACCCCCCTAACTGAAGTTTCTCATCGGAGGAATCATTCGTATAAACCTCTTCTGCACTCTCTCCAATGCATTCACATCCTTCCTATACAGAACTGCACACAACATTCCAGCTGAGGTCTAACTAGTGTCTTGTGTAAATTCAGCATAACCTCCTTGCTCTTGTACTCTATGCCCCTATTAATAAAGCCCAGAGTACTTTATGCTTTATGAACTGCTCTCTGCACCTGTCCTGCCACTTTCAATGATCTATGCATATACACACCCAGCTCCCTCTGCTCCGGCATCTGCTTTAGGATTGTACCACTTATTTTATACTGTCTCTCCATGCTCTTCCTACCAAAATGTATTACCTCACATTTCTCCACATTGAACTTCACCTGCCACCTATCTGCCCACTCCACCAACTTGTCTATGTCTTTTTGAATTCTACACAGTCCTCCTCACAGTTTACAAGGCTTCCAAGTTTTGTGTCATCCCCAAACTTTGAAACTGTCCCCTGCACACCAAGGTCTGGATCATTAATATAAATCAGGAAAAGCAAGGGTCCCAATACCAACCTCTGGGAACACAACACACCTTTCTCCAGCCCAAAAAAGATCCATTGATCATTACTCTCTGCTTCCTATTACTCAGCTAATTTTGCATTCACATTGCTATACTCCCTTCCATTGCATGAGCTGCAACTTTTCTCAGTAATCTGCTGTGCGGCACTGTATAGAATGCCTTCTGAAAGTCCAAGTACCTCCAGCAAGTTCGTTAAAGCATGATTTTCCCATTTGAAATCCATGCTGGCTATTTCTAATCAACCCACATTTTTCCATGTGACTACTAATTCTATCTCAAATCATTGTTTCTAGAAACGTCCCCATTACTGAAGTTAAACTGAAGTTTGCAATCGCTGAGCTTGTCCTTACAACTGTTTTTGAACAAGGGTGTAACATTTGCAATTATCCAGTCTTCTGGCACCTCCCCTGAGTCTAGAGAAGACTAGAAGATTATGGCCAACGCCCCTGCAATTTCCATTCTCACTTCTTTCAAAACCCATGGATGCATCTCATCTGGTCCCGGTGTCTTGTCAACTTTCAGTACTGACAGTCAATCCTTATCAATTTGAACCCTTCTAGTGACATTTTCCTTGTCTGTCACCATGGCCTTGTTGGCATCTACCTGCTTGGTAAAGACAAATGCAAAGTATTCATTTAATACCTCAGCCATGCTCCATGCATAAATTCTCTTTTAGGTCCCGAATCATAGAAACCCTACAGTGCAGAAGGAGGCCATTTGAGTCTGCACCGACCACAATCCCACCCAGGCCCTACCCCCATATCCCTACATATTTACCCGCTAATCCCTCTAACCTCCGCATCTCAGGACTCTAAGGGGCAATTTTTAGCATGACCAACCAACCTAACCGCACATCTTTTGGACTGTGGGAGGAAACCGGAGCACCTGGAGGAAACCCACGCAGACACGAGGAGAACGTGCAAACTCCACACAGACAGTGACCCAAACCGGGAATCGAACCCAGGTCCCTGGAGCTCTGAAGCAGCAGTGCTAATCACTGTGCTACCGTGCCGTCCCACTCCTTTTACCACCCTTTTACTATTTATATTCCTAGAGAAAAGTTTGGGATTCCCTCTGTCAGCTGCCAGTCTTTTCTCTTATTTCTCCTTTGCTTCTCTAATATAGAACCATAGAACTATAGAAAATTACAGCTCAGAAACAGGCCTTTTGGCCCTTCTTGTCTATGCCGAACCATTTTATGCCTAGTCCCACTGACCTGCACTTGGACCATATCCCTCCATACCCCTCTCATCCATGAACCCGTCCAAGTTTTTTCACGTCCCCACTGAACCTCATGGTTCTCAATTGTGGAGGGTCTTAGCTATGAGGAGAGATTGGGTAGACTGGGGTTGTTCTCCTTGGAAAGGCGGAGAATGAGGGGAGATCTAATAGAGGTATACAAGATTATGAAGGGTATAGATAGGGTGAACAGTGGGAAGCTTTTTCCCAGGTCGGAGGTGACGATCACGAGGGGTCACGGGCTCAAGCTGAGAGGGGCGAGGTATAACTCAGACATCAGAGGGACGTTTTTTTACACAGAGGGTGGTGGGGGCCTGGAATGCGCTGCCAAGTAGGGTGGTGGAGGCAGGCACGCTGACATCGTTTAAGACTTACCTGGATAGTCACATGAGCAGCCTGGGAATGGAGGGATGCAAACGATTGGTCTAGTTGGACCAAGGAGCGGCACAGGCTTGGAGGGCCGAAGGGCCTGTTTCCTGTGCTGTACTGTTCTTTGTTCTTTGTTCTTTGTATTTTCTATCTCATATGTAATGGCACAGGAGAAAATTAATTTTGAATAATGTAGAGAAATGGCATGGAAATGGGATTAGAATAAAGAGTTTCAGATGAAGAGGTGACACCTTCGCAGATGTGAGAGGATTAAGTTTATTTATTAGTGTCACAAGTAGGCTTACATTAATGAAGTTACTGTGAAAATCTCTGGCACCTGTTCGGGTACACTGAGGGAGAATTTAGCATGGCCAATGCACCTAACCAGCACGCCTTTCGGACTATGGGAGGAAACCCATGCATCTCCACACAGTGGAGCCAGTGACCCAAGCCGGGAATCGAACCCAGGTCCCTGGCACTGAGGCAGCAGTGCTAACCACTGTGCCATCCAGTCTGGTGGTTTTCTGTACATTCTATAAATCTAAGACATAACCTTTGTCTGCAAACTTCTTTCAGCATGGCAATTTGAATTTGAGGTAATGTTTTACCAGTTTCACTCCTTATCACTCTCTTTTAAATCTGTATGCTTTCTTGATGTTGGGCCGAGAGGTGGCGGATGGAGTTTAATGCGGAGAAGTGTGAGGTAATTCACTTTGGTAGGAATAACAGATGTGTTGAGTATAGGGCTAACGGGAGGACTTTGAATAGTGTGGAGGAGCAGAGGGATCTAGGTGTATGTGTGCATAGATCCCTGAAAGTTGGGAATCAAGTAGATAAGGTTGTTAAGAAGGCATATGGTGTCTTGGCGTTTATTGGTAGGGGGATTGAATTTAGGAGTCGTAGCGTTATGTTGCAACTGTACACAACTCTGGTGCGGCCGCACTTGGAGTACTGTGTGCAGTTCTGGTCCCCACATTACAGGAAGGATGTGGAGGCTTTGGAGAGGGTGCAGAGGAGGTTTACCAGGATGTTGCCTGGTATGGAGAGGAGATCCTATGAGGAGAGGCTGAGGGATTTGGGATTGTTTTCGCTGGAAAGGCGGCGGCTAAGAGGGGATCTTATTGAAACATATAAGATGATTAGAGGTTTAGATAGGGTGGATAGTGATAGCCTTTTTCCTCTGATGGAGAAATCCAGCACGAGGGGGCATGGCTTTAAATTGAGGGGGGGTAGTTATAGAACCGATGTCAGGGGTAGGTTCTTTACCCAGAGGGTGGTGAGGGATTGGAATGCCCTGCCAGCATCAGTTGTAAATGCGCCTAGTTTGGGGGCGTTTAAGAGATCCGTAGATAGGTTCATGGACGAAAAGAAATTGGTTTAGGTTGGAGGGTCACAGTTTTTTTTTTTAACTGGTCGGTGCAACATCGTGGGCCGAAGGGCCTGTTCTGCGCTGTAATGTTCTATGTTCTATGTTCTATGTTCAAGCAAAAAAGGAAGGGGTGGGGAAGACAAGGTCTGGAATTCTCTAGTTTCATTCACCTCGTCACCACTGCCAGCTAGAACAGAGAATTTGGCGCTCAGCAGGACCGGAGAGTTCCAGCCGCAGGCAAGGTCGGTGAATTCCAGCCTATAACTTCTAAGAAATGACCAGATTCTACATGAAAGTGGCTGATGAATTTCAGCACCCACTTCATTGATAATTGTTCTCTCTGAAATAACTCCTCAGAGGCCGGTGTCCCTTCACCAGATTCCCTTTATTTACAAACTCTTCCACTCCTAGAGTGCTTCTGGTACACAGTCAGAATCCTGAGTGCCAGTCGACCTGACACTCTCATACTTATATACAGGCGACGCTCCCTGATTGGGCAGGCAATTATGGCCTCAATCAGGGAGTTCATACTCCAAGAGACCAACCTCATGGTCCTCATTGAAGTTATTACACTCTCTTCAGGTTTGTTTGAAAGATGCTCTTTCCTAGGGTAGAAAAGCCAAGTGCTAGGTTTAAGGTGCATGGGGAAAAGTTTAGAGGAGATGTGCGAGGCAAGTTTTTTTACACAGAGGGTTGTGAATGTCTGGAACGCGCTGCCTGGAGAGGTGGTGGGAGCAAGTACAATAACGGCATTTAAGGGGCAACTAGACGAATACATGAACAGGATGGGGATGGAAGGATACGGACTCTGTAAGTGTATATGGTTTTAGTTTAGGCAGGCATCACGATCGGCGCAGGCTTGGAGGGCCAAAGAGCCTGTCACTGTGCTGTACTGTTCTTTGTTATATTGATTTTGAAGGGAAGAAAAATTTGTTGGACAGTTGAGGTGGTGTGCATGAGCAACCAGGGTTAGCTGGGCATGAATGGCCTATTCCTTGTTCTTATGCATTACTTTCTGGCTCTCACCCTCTGACACTCTCCCTTTCTCTGTAGGAATCCCTTAATGTTGTTTGGTTCCTGAACAGGACAGGCTGAAATCGTAAACTCAATATAATAAGGGCAGCAGGCGTGAGAACCCTGTGTCGTGTTAATCCACTGTTTAGTGTGCCAATGCAGCAAGAATCAAACTCTTTAACCAAGTGGAAATGTTTGTCACAATGTAACTGGCAGAAACTGTAAAATAATCAATGGTTAAAGTCTGCCTGCTGTAAAGAATAGTTCACACGACCCGTCACTGCAATGAGGCAAGTAAACACGATAGAAATTCTTGTCTTGCAGTGCCCTCTGGCACAGTAACTGTCATTACATTTATCTGAAATATTGTATTGTGTATAATAGATGGATGTCTACATCTCCCAGTAGGTAGTGGAGTGGGAGCTCACGCCTCTGGGGTTTTAATAGTTTCTGTTTCTGGCTGCAGTGTGGATCCACGAGTGATGGGAATAGTTTGGCAGACTGGGAGGGACAATTACAGCCGTGCCTTACCTCCTTTCACAAGTCCCTACCCCATCAACCTGCAACCCTGCCTCTGCTCACTGTTTCCCCGCCTACATCCCATCCTTGCCCACTTGCCCGTGCCCCTACACTGGTCACAAACTCTGGGACACTGGAGTCCCTAGTACAGCATTGTCTATACAGACACTGGAATTCCCCAGTACAGCGCTGTCTATACAGACACCGGGGTCCACCAGTACAGTGCTATCTATTCAGACCATAAGACATAGGAACAGAATTAGGCCTCTCGGCCCATCGAGTCTGCTCCGCCATTCAATCATGGCCGATAATTTTCTCATCCCCATTCTCCTGCCTTTTCCCCATAACCCCTGATCCCCTTTTAATCAAGAACCTATTTACCTCTGTCTTAAAGACACTCAATGACCTGGCCGCCACAGCTTTCTGCAGCAAAGAGTTCCACAGATTCACCACTCTCTGGCTGAAGAAATTCTCCTCATCTCTGTTTTAAAGGATCGTCCCTTTAGCCTGAGGTTGTGCCCTCTGGATCTAGTTCTACCTACTAGTGGAAACATCCTCTCCACGTCCATTCTATCCAGGCCTCGCAGTATCCTGTAAAGTTTCAATAAGATACCCCTCATCGTTCTAAACTCCAACGAGTACAGATCCAGAGTCCTCAACCGTTCCTCATACGACAAGCTTTCCATTCCAGGGATCATTCTTATGAACCTCCTCTGGATCTTTTCCAAGGTCAGCACATCCTTCCTTAGATATGGGGCCCAAAACTGCTCACAATACACCAAATGTGGTCTGACCAGAGCCTTATACAGCCTCAGAAGTACATCCCCGCTGTTGTATTCTAGCCCTCTGGACATGAATGCTAACATCGCATTTGCCTTCCTAACTGCCGACTGAATCTGCATGTTAACCTTAAGAGAATCTTGAACAAGGACTCCCAAGTCCTTCTGTATTTCTGATTTCCTAAGCATTTCCCCATTTAGAAAATAGGCCAAAGTCAGGCTAACCGGCCTATAATTTCCCGTCTGCTGCCTCCCTCCCTCCCTTAAACAGCAGTGTTACATTAGCTATTTTCCAGTCCTCTGATACCCTCCATGCCTCCAGTGACTCCTGAAAGATCATCACCAATGCCTCCACAATTTCCTCAGCTATCTCCTTTAGAATCCTGAGGTGTTGTCCATTCAGTCCAGGCGATTTATCCACCTTCAGATCTTTCAGTTTCCCCAGAACCTTCTCCTTAGTGATGGCCACTACACTCACCTGTGCCCCCTGATTCTCCTGGAGCTCTGGCATCCCACTGGTATCTTCCACCGTGAAGACTGATGCAAAGTAACTCTTCAGTTCCTCTGTCATTGCTTTGTTTCCTATTATTGCTTCTCCAGCCTCATTTTCCAGTGGTCCAATGGCTATTTTTGCCTCTCTTACCTTTTTATATATTGAAAAAAACTCTTCCTATCTTCTTTTATATTACTAGTTAGCTTACACTCATATTTCATCTACTCCCCCCTTATTGCTTTTTTAGTTGTCCTCTGCTCGCTTTTAAAGGCTTCTCAATCCTTCCCACTAATCCTCGCCACATTGTATGCTTTTTCTTTTGCTTTTATGCTGTCCTTGACTTCCCTCATCAGCCATGGATGCCTCATCCTCCCTTAGCATGTTTCCTCCTCCTTGGGATGAATTTCTGTTGTGCCTCCCTAATAACTCTCAAAAACTCCTGCCATTGCTATTCTACTGTCTTCCCTCCAATCTACTCTGGCCAGCTCCTCCCTCATGTCTTTGTAGTTACCTTTATTTAATTGTAATACCGTTACGTCTGATTCCAGCTTCTCCCTCTCAAACTGCAGGGTAAATTCTATCATATTGTGGTCACTGCTCCCTAAGGGTTCCTTCACCTTAAGTTGCCTATTCAAGTCTGCCTCATTACACATCACCAAATGCAGAATTGCCTGTTCCCGAGTAGGCTTTGTTACAAGCTGCTCCAAAAAACCATCTCTTAGACATTCCACAAATTCCTTTTCTTGGGATCCACTACCTATCTGATTTTCCCAGTCCACCTGCATATTGTAATATTGCCTTTTTTATATGCCTTTTCTATCTCCTGATTTATTTTCTGCCCCACATCCTGAATACTGCTAGGGGGATCTGTACATAACTCCCATCAGGGTCTTTTTACCTTTGCGATTCTTCAACTCTACCCACAGAGATTCTGTGCCTTCTGATCCTATATCACTTCTTGCTATCGATTTAACTTCATTCCTTACTAACAATGCAATCCCGCTATCTTTGCCCATCTCTCTGTCCTTCCGATAGGACAGATATCCTTGGATATTTAGGTCCCAGCCCTGATCCCCTTGCAGCCACATCTCTGTGATGCCCACAACATCATACTGGCCAATTTCAGACACTGGAGTCTCCCAGTACAGCACTCTACATATAGACAGTACAGTCCCCCAGTACAGCACTCTACATATAGACAGTACAGTCCCCCAGTACAGCGCAGTCTATACAGACAGTGCAGTCCCCCAGTACAGCGCAGTCTATACAGACAGTGCAGTCCCCCAGTACAGCGCTGTCTATACAGACAGTGCAGTCCCCCAGTACAGCGCTGTCTATACAGACAGTGAAGTCCCCCAGTACAGCGCTGTCTATACAGACAGCGCAGTCCCCCAGTACAGCGCTGTCTATACAGACAGTGAAGTCCCCCAGTACAGCGCTGTCTATACAGACAGCGCAGTCCCCCAGTACAGCGCTGTCTATACAGACAGTGCAGTCCCCCAGTACAGCGCTGTCTATACAGACAGCGCAGTCCCCCAGTACAGCGCTGTCTATACAGACAGCGCAGTCCCCCAGTACAGCGCTGTCTATACAGACAGCGCAGTCCCCCAGTACAGCGCTGTCTATACAGACAGCGCAGTCCCCCAGTACAGCGCTATCTCTACAGACAGCGCAGTCCCCCAGTACAGCGCTGTCTATACAGACAGCGAAGTCCCCCAGTACAGCGCTGTCTATACAGACAGTGCAGTCCCCCAGTACAGCGCTGTCGATACAGACAGTGCAGTCCCCCAGTACAGCGCTGTCTATACAGACAGTGAAGTCCCCCAGTACAGCGCTGTCTATACAGACAGCGCAGTCCCCCAGTACAGCGCTGTCTATACAGACAGCGCAGTCCCCCAGTACAGCGCTGTCTATACAGACAGCGAAGTCCCCCAGTACAGCGCTGTCTATACAGACAGTGAAGTCCCCCAGTACAGCGCTGTCTATACAGACAGTGCAGTCCCCCAGTACAGCGCTGTCTATACAGACAGTGCAGTCCCCCAGTACAGCGCTGTCTATACAGACAGCGCAGTCCCCCAGTACAGCGCTGTCTATACAGACAGCGCCGTCCCCCAGTACAGCGCTGTCTATACAGACAGCGCTGTCTATACAGACAGCGCAGTCCCCCAGTACAGCGCTGTCTATACAGACAGCGCAGTCCCCCAGTACAGCGCTATCTATACAGACAGCGCAGTCCCCCAGTACAGCGCTGTCTATACAGACAGTGACGTCCCCCAGTACAGCGCTGTCTATACAGACAGTGCAGTCCCCCAGTACAGCGCTGTCGATACAGACAGTGAAGTCCCCCAGTACAGCGCTGTCTATACAGACAGTGAAGTCCCCCAGTACAGCGCTGTCTATACAGACAGTGAAGTCCCCCAGTACAGCGCTGTCTATACAGACAGTGCAGTCCCCCAGTACAGCGCTGTCTATACAGACAGCGCAGTCCCCCAGTACAGCGCTATCTATACAGACAGTGCAGTCCCCCAGTACAGCGCTGTCTATACAGACAGCGCAGTCCCCCAGTACAGCGCTGTCTATACAGACAGCGCAGTCCCCCAGTACAGCGCTATCTATACAGACAGTGCAGTCCCCCAGTACAGCGCTGTCTATACAGACAGCGCAGTCCCCCAGTACAGCGCTGTCTATACAGACAGCGCAGTCCCCCAGTACAGCGCTATCTATACAGACAGTGCAGTCCCCCAGTACAGCGCTGTCTATACAGACAGCGCAGTCCCCCAGTACAGCGCTGTCTATACAGACAGCGCAGTCCCCCAGTACAGCGCTATCTATACAGACAGTGAAGTCCCCCAGTACAGCGCTATCTATACAGACAGTGCAGTCCCCCAGTACAGCGCTGTCTATACAGACAGCGCAGTCCCCCAGTACAGCGCTGTCCATACAGACAGTGAAGTCCCCCAGTACAGCGCTGTCTATACAGACAGTGCAGTCCCCCAGTACAGCGCTGTCTATACAGACAGTGCAGTCCCCCAGTACAGCGCTGTCTATACAGACAGGGAAGTCCCCCAGTACAGCGCTGTCTATACAGACAGCGCAGTCCCCCAGTACAGCGCTGTCTATACAGACAGCGCAGTCCCCCAGTACAGCGCTGTCTATACAGACAGCGCTGTCCCCCAGTACAGCGCTGTCTATACAGACAGCGCAGTCCCCCAGTACAGCGCTATCTATACAGACAGCGCAGTCCCCCAGTACAGCGCTGTCTATACAGACAGTGAAGTCCCCCAGTACAGCGCTGTCTATACAGACAGCGCAGTCCCCCAGTACAGCGCTATCTATACAGACAGCGCAGTCCCCCAGTACAGCGCTGTCTATACAGACAGCGCAGTCCCCCAGTACAGCGCTGTCTATACAGACAGCGCAGTCCCCCAGTTCAGCGCTGTCTAAACTGACAATGCAGTCCCCAGTACAGCGCTATCTATACAGACAGTGCAGTCCCCCAGTTCAGCGCTATCTATACAGACAGTGCAGTCCCCCAGTTCAGCGCTATCTATACAGACAGTGCAGTCCCCCAGTTCAGCGCTATCTATACAGACAGTGCAGTCCCCCAGTTCAGCGCTATCTATACAGACAGTGCAGTCCCCCAGTACAGCGCTATCTATACAGACAGTGCAGTCCCCCAGTTCAGCGCTGTCTATACAGACAGTGCAGTCCCCCAGTTCAGCGCTATCTATACAGACAGTGCAGTCCCCCAGTACAGCGCTGTCTACACTGACAGTGCAGTCCCCCAGTACAGCGCTGTCTATACAGACACTGGAGTCACCCAGTACAGCGCTGTCTATACAGACACTGGAGTCACCCAGTACAGCGGTGTCTACACTGACAGCGCAGTCCCCCAGTACAGCGCTGTCTATACAGACACTGGAGTCACCCAGTACAGCGCTGTCTATACAGACAGCGCAGTCCCCCAGTACAGCGCTGTCTATACAGACACTGGAGTCACCCAGTACAGCGGTGTCTACACTGACAGCGCAGTCCCCCAGTACAGCGCTGTCTATACAGACACTGGAGTCCCCCAGTACAGCGCTGTCTATACAGACAGCGCAGTCCCCCAGTACAGCGCTGTCTATACAGACAGCGCAGTCCCCCAGTTCAGCGCTATCTATACAGACAGTGCAGTCCCCCAGTACAGCGCTGTCTATACAGACACTGGAGTCACCCAGTACAGCGGTGTCTACACTGACAGCGCAGTCCCCCAGTACAGCGCTGTCTATACAGACAGCACAGTCCCCCAGTACAGCGCTGTCTATACAGACAGCGCAGTCCCCCAGTTCAGCGCTGTCTATACAGACAGTGCAGTCCCCAGTACAGCGCTGTCTATACACACAGTGCAGTCCCCCAGTACAGCGCTGTCTATACAGACAGTGCAGTCCCCCAGTACAGCGCTGTCTATACAGACAGTGCAGTCCCCCAGTACAGCGCTGTCTATACAGACAGCACAGTCCCCCAGTACAGCGGTGTCTACACTGACAGCGCAGTCCCCCAGTACAGCGCTGTCTATACAGACACTGGAGTCACCCAGTACAGCGCTGTCTATACAGACAGTGGAGTTTCCCAGTACAGCGCTGTCTATACAGACACTGGAGTCACCCAGTACAGCGGTGTCTACACTGACAGCGCAGTCCCCCAGTACAGCGCTGTCTATACAGACACTGGAGTCACCCAGTACAGCGCTGTCTATACAGACACTGGAGTCACCCAGTACAGCGGTGTCTACACTGACAGCGCAGTCACCCAGTACAGCGGTGTCTACACTGACAGCGCAGTCCCCCAGTACAGCGCTGTCTATACAGACACTGGAGTCACCCAGTACAGCGCTGTCTATACAGACAGTGCAGTCCCCCAGTACAGCGCTGTCTATACAGACACTGGAGTCACCCAGTACAGCGCTGTCTATACAGACAGTGCAGTCCCCCAGTACAGCGCTGTCTATACAGACAGTGCAGTCCCCCAGTACAGCGCTGTCTATACAGACAGTGCAGTCACCCAGTACAGCGCTGTCTATACAGACAGTGCAGTCCCCCAGTACAGCGCTGTCTATACAGACAGTGCAGTCCCCCAGTACAGCGCTGTCTATACAGACACTGGAGTCACCCAGTACAGCGCTGTCTATACAGACAGTGCAGTCCCCCAGTACAGCGCTGTCTATACAGACAGTGCAGTCCCCCAGTACAGCGCTGTCTATACAGACAGTGCAGTCCCCCAGTACAGCGCTGTCTATACAGACACTGGAGTCACCCAGTACAGCGCTGTCTATACAGACACTGGAGTCACCCAGTACAGCGCTGTCTATACAGACACTGGAGTCACCCAGTACAGCGCTGTCTATACAGACAGTGCAGTCCCCCAGTACAGCGCTGTCTATACAGACAGTGCAGTCCCCTAGTACAGCGCTGTCTATACAGACAGTGCAGGCCCCCAGTACAGCGGTGTCTATACAGACAGTGCAGTCCCCAGTACAAAGCTGTCTATACAGACAGTGCAGTCGCCCAGTACAGCGCTGTCTATACAGACAGTGCAGTCCCCCAGTACAAAGCTGTCTATACAGACAGTGCAGTCCCCAGTACAGCGCTGTCTATACAGACAGTGCAGTCCCCCAGAACAACGCTGTCTATACAGACAGTGCAGTCCCCAGTACAGCGCTGTCTATACAGACAGTGCAGTCCCCAGTACAGCGCTATCTATACAGACAGTGCAGTCCCCCAGTACAAAGCTGTCTACACTGACAGTGCAGTCCCCCAGTACAAAGCTGTCTATACAGACACTGGCGGCAGACAGCAAGAACTGAAGACCCCTGCAGTCCCCAACCCCAGGCGCAGCACTGGTCAGCATTTGTCTAAGTGGAGGGTCCATGAGTTTTAAGTTTATAATTGTCACAAGTAGGATTACATTCACACTGCAATGAAGTTTCCACACTCCGGTGCCTGTTCGGGTACACTGAGGGAGAATTCAACATCGCCGATACACATAACCAGCATGTCTTTCGCACAGTGGGAGGAAACCGGAGCAGCCGGAAGAAACCCACGCAAACACAGGGAGAACGTGAAGACTCCACACAGACAGTCATCCAAGCGGGGGGGAATCGAACCCAGGTCCCTGGCGCTGTGAGGCGACAGTGCTAACCATTGTGCTGCCCTAAATGAGTGCTGCAGTACAGTGCTGTCCATAGAAATGAGCTCGGCATGGACACAAACCTACCAGCAGAGAGGTGGTTCAGTGCAGCAGGATTGGCGCAGCGCTGTGGCAGGTCAGCTATGTATGTGTACTCACCTCAAAGTCTCGAGCTGTTGTCTGCCTTGTGCACGTCACTCATTTACAAATGAATTTGAGGCTGAGGGAATTTCTCACTGGTGTGATGCAAGATTGGAAGGCATGGGGAAATTCCAGCGAGTAACTGAGTTATTGAGCATTCAATGAGATGCAAATTAAGGCAAATGACATTCACATCACTAGGCGGCGGGAAAACTGACCCAACATTAACCTGCCATTGGGAGAACTTCAACATGTTTTTAGGCTGATGGGTTTCTGACTTTTTGGCTTCCACTAGATTCTCCACTCCCACCTACCTCCAAACCTGCCATTGGCAGGATGGGAGAATTCCACCCCATGACTTTATAGGCTGGAATTCTCTGATCTTGTACACCCCGTTATTGTTGACAGTGTGAATAGAGAATTTGGTGCTCAGCCAAATCTCCATTCACAGCAGCGGGACCGGAGAATCCCAGCTGCAGGCAAGGTCAGAGAATTTTGGGCATAAGAACATAAGAAGTAGGAACAGGAGTAGGCCCCTCGAGCCTGCTCCACCATTCAATAAGATCATGGCTGATCTTTTTGTGAACTCAGCTCCACTTACCCGCCTGCTCACCATAACCCTTAATTCCTTTACTGTTCAAAAATTTATCTATTCTTGCCTTAAAAACATTCAATGAGGTAGCCTCAACTGCTTCACTGGGCAGGGAATTCCACAGATTCACAACCCTTTGTGTGAAGAAGTTCCTCCTCAACTCAGTCCTAAATCTACTTCCCCTTATTTTGGGGCCATGTCCCCTAGTTCTAGTTTCACCTGCCAGTGGAAATAACTCTCCTGCTTCTATCTTATCTATTCCCTTCATAATCTTATATGTTTCTATAAGATCTCCACCCATCCTTCTGAATTCCAATGAGGATAGTCCCAGTCTACTCAGTCTCCCCATATAAGCCAACCCTCTCAACTGCTGAATCAACCTAGTGAATCTCCTCTGCACTCCCTCCAGTGCCAGTATATCCTTTCTCAAGTAAGGAGACCAAAACTGTACACAGTACTCCAGGTGTGGCCTCATCAGCACCTTATATAGCTGTGACATAACCTCGCTGTTTTTAAACTCCTTAGATCTCAGATGTCATTACAATGCACTACTGAGGGAGTGGTAGTGCATTGTTGAAAGTGCAGTCCTTTATATGAGATGTAATGCTGAGTTTGCCTATTCTGATGAATGAAGTTTCTATTAAAGATCTGGTAGAATTATGAAGAAGGGTAAGGGGTTCAGCATCCATGGTCAACATTGCTACTTGAATCAATCCCCTTGACAAAACAGATTTACTAATTCCTCGTGGCCGTTCGTGGAATGTGGCTGCTGAAGCACAGTTGACATGTCTCTCCGTACAACAACAGTCACTGCACTTCAACAAATGGTGTAAAGTGCTTTGAGACATTTCACTGTGATGAGGTACTGGCTGGGATACTCTGGTCTCTCACGGCCTACCAACTCTGCCAGTGAGAATGGAGAATTTGGCGCTTAGCAAAATCTCCATTCACAGCAGCAGGACTGGTGAATCCCAGCCACAAGTCAGAGGATTCCAGCCATGATCTCAGATGTCATTGCAGTGCATTACTGAGGGAGTCATAGTACATTGTTGAAAGTGCAAACCTTTATATGAGATGTCGGAGGATTCCGGCCACTATATAAATGCAAATGCTATTTATCTTGTAGTTAACCTTCAATTCTAATGAATATTGTTTATTATTAGACTCAGTCTGTATCTGTTTTTATTACTAGGCACTGTCCCGATATGTCAAGCCTCAGTACATTACTTCAATTAATCACTGGTTGCAGAAGGTTGGAAGGGAAGGTAAATCCATAACCAATTTGAAAGTACCATCATTGGATTATTTTACTTTAGCTGCGTTTTGTGGTTTTTCATACAGGAAATTGAATAAAACACAACAGGCCCATAAATACCTCTAATGACTGCAATACAGCCATGTTTACATTTTCATAAACTTAATAATATTGAAAAAAGTGAGAGCTTGCTGATACAGTTATTAAGCAAGACTATTCTTTCAGCTCTGGGTCCAAGTTCACATCAAACTCACCCTGAGGGATGAGGACTTCCTTTTAATTGTAAGGTACCTGTACTACATCAGTTTGGGGATTCTCAACTCCTGTTCCTAGTTGGGCTGGGTTGGGAATATAGCACAAAATCTGCCATTAACATGTTATGAATTAGCACTCTCATTGCACCCTCACTCAGAAAATCCACAAGGTGACTACCATAAAAAGGGAAACAGTCTTTACACACCCAGTCAAGTGGCCACACTTGAGTACAAGTCTAGACAATTAGCTTTGCTTGGCTTTAAGTAGTGGACCATAATAACAAGTTTACTACTGCTCACATCCAAAACCTACATATGGACACCCTTCAACAACAATGTGATAGGGATCTTGGATGTTGGTTAATGTGTTTCTCCTTAACCCAGCAACTCCCAGTTAATAGAACATAACTAAAAATGAAAATGCTGGAAATACTCAGCAAGTCAGGCAAATCTGTGGAGAAAGAAACAGAGTTAATGGTTCAGGTTAATGCCTTTTCATCAAAAGTGAAAATTGTTAGCGATGTAACAGATTTTAAGCAAGTATAAAGCCAGGACTCTTTTATGCCGCAGTCAGTCAAATGTTGCCTTGATAACAAGGGCGGTCACTCTCACCTCACCCTATTGTCTTATTATAAAGCTGAGGATCTCATATGTTTTATTAACTTCTTTCTCAACCAGCCCTGCCAACTTCAATAGTTTGTGCACATTTACCCCAGGTCCCTCTGCTCCTGCACCCAGAGAAGATTAAAGAAAGATCTAAAAGAGGTATTCCAAATTATGTGGGGATTTTGATGAGGAAGTAGGGGGAAACTGTTTCCTCTGGCAATTGGGTGTCACACATAAAATAGGTGGCAAAAGAACAAGAGGAAATAAGAAATGTTTTCACACCAAATGTTGTTAAAAACTGCAAAGCACTGTCTGGAAGAGCGGCGGAAGTAGATGCCATGTGAAATTGGACATGTACAATGTACAATGAAGCTGGGGTATGCCACTAAACTCGACAGTTTTTTCAAAGAGCCAGCACCTACACAACGGGCCCAATGGGATATTTCTACAATGTAAGATTCTATGTATTCTGGATAATTCTTCCATATCATTTCTCAACCTGGTGCTGATTTCTTAAAATATTATTTGAAGATCACATTTATGAACATATTTTGGATAGCCACTGTGCAAATCCATATTTTAGAAGGTTTGCGATTTAGTCACCACAGTAACAATCTCATTTGTTTTATTTGGAGATAAGAGAATTTCTCTGTAAATTGCAATTTAGATCAGATGTTGAAAATAGAGATACAAAGAAGTTACAACAGGGAAAAATACTGTTCGATCCAACCAGTTTGTATTAACATTTACGTTCAACATAAGCAAATAATTTTATTTTTATTTATTCATGGCTGTGGACATTTCTAGTGAGCCAACATTTATTTATCATTCCCAATTTCCCGGGAGACCTCTTCTCGACAACTGAGTGGCTTGCTAGGCCATTTGACTGAATTTGATTTAACTTGGTCGAGGTTTTCAGGTAACAAGGAGGATTGATGAGGGTTGCTTGGTTGATGCAGTCTACTTGGATTTGAACAAGGCTTTTAATAGGCTCTAGGTAGCAAACTTGTCAGAAGAGGAAAAGCCCATGGGATCCAGGAGAAAGTAGTAAGTTTGTGACAGTTTCCAGTAGGGTTCCGCAGGCTTAGTATTCAGCCCTTTGTTTTTCATGGTATATAACAATGATTTAGACTTAACTGTAGAGGACAATATTAAGAAATTTACAGATGTACAAAACTGATCATGTGATTGATAGTGAGGAAAAAGCTGCAGACTGCAGGAAGATAGGTGGGCAGAAAAGTGGCAAATTAAATTCAGTCTGGAAAATCATAGAAATCCTACAGTACAGAAAGAGGCCATTCGGCCCATCGAGTCTAAACCGACCACAATCCCACCCAGGCCCTACCCCCATATTCCTACATATTTTACCCGCTAATCCCTCTAATCTACGCATCTCAGGACACTAAGGGGCAATTTTAGCATGGCCAATCAACCTAACCCGCACATCTTTGGACTGTGGGAGGAAACCGGAGCACCCGGAGGAAACCCACGCAGACACGAGGAGAATGTGCAAACTCCACACAGACAGTGACCCAAGCCAGGAATCGAACCCAGGTCCCTGGAGCTGTGAAGCAGCAGTGCTAACCACTGTGCTACCGTGCTGCCCCTGTAAGGTAATGTATTTGGGGAGGGAAAGTAAGTCAAGGAATGCGCAATAGTCAGAGGTATAGAGGAGCAGAGGAGCCTTGGAGTGTATAGGACAGGGAAATAAGGTTCTTCAAAAGGCAGGTGGAATATTTTCATTCATTAACCGAGGCCTGGATTGTAAGAAAAGGGAGGCTGGTTAAGCCACAGCTCAAGTATTGTGTAGAGTCATAGTTAGCACGTTACAGAAAGGATGCAACCATACTAGAGAGGAGATTTACATGAGTGTTGCTAGGGTTGGAAAATCTTAACTGTAAAGAAAATATAGACTGGGGTTGTTTTCTTTGCATCAAAGTGGAGTGGGCTGAGGGAAGACTTAATTGAGATGTATACAATTATGAGGAGCCTTGATAGAGTGGATACAAAGGACTCATTTCCCTTAATAAAGAAATCACTAACCTGGGGTGGGGCATAGATTTAAATGAATTGGTTGAGGGATTACAGAAAATAATTTTTTCACTCAGAGGTTGTAGGTGGGGGGTTGGGGGGGGAGGCTGTGGTTTGGGGGGTTGTGGATGGGCTTTGGGACTCACTGCTGGAAAGAGTGGTAAAGATATACCATTCATAACACATTTAAAAATTACTTGAAGTGCCTTAACCCAGAGAACCCAGAGCTGGAAATTGGGATTAGGCTGAATAGGTGTTTTTCAGAGGCACAGTGAGCCATACATTTCTGTAGCTCTATGATTTCAGAGGGCAGATTAGAGTCAACCACAATCCTTTGGATCTGAGGTCAAATATAGGCCAGACCAAGTATGGAAGGCAAATCTCCTTCTCTAAAGAAAGCTAATGAACCAGTTGGACTTTGACATAAACCTTTTATTTTTACTTCCTTTTTTTGCATTCTATACCTCTATTTATAAATTTAAGGATCATAAATGCATTTTTAACAGCTTTATCAACTAGTCCTATCACTTTCAAAGAATTGCATATGTGACCTCCTGGACTTCTCTGTTCCCATACCTCAGGACAAGTCTCCTGGTCCTGATGGAATGTATCCCGGGGTACTAAAAGAGATGGCGGGAGAAATAGCAAATGTGCTCGTGGTAATTTACCAAAATTCGTGGCACTCTGGGGCGGTTCTAGCAGATCATAAAACAACAAATGTGACGCCACTGTTTTAAAAAGGAGGTAGACAAAAGGCGGGTAACTATAGGCCGGTTAACTTAACTTCTGTAGTAGGGAAAATGCTTGAATCTATCATCAAGGAAGAAATAGCGAGATATCTGGATAGAAATTGTCCCATTGGGCTGATGCAGCATAGATTCATGAAAGACAGGTCATGTTTAACTAATTTACTGGAATTCTTTGAGGACATTACGAGCATAGTGGATAGTGGGGAACTGGTAGGTGTGGTGTATCTGGGTTTCCAGTAGGGATTCGACAAGATGTTGCGCAAAAGGCAGCTGCATAAGATAAAGGTGTACGGGTAATGTATTAGCATGGATAGAGGATTGGTTAACTAACAGAAAGCAAGGAGTGGGGATAAATGGGTGATTTTCTGGTTGACAATCAGTGGTGTGCCTCAGGGATCAGTGTTGGGATCGCAATTGTTTACAATTTACATAGATGATTTTGAGTTGGGGACTAAATGTAATGTGTCACTGTTCGCAGATGACACTAAGATGAGTGGCAGAGGACACTGAAAGTCTGCAGAGGGATATTTTAAGTAAGTAGGCAAGAGCCTTGCAGATGGAGCACAATGTTGGTAAATGTGAGGTCATCCATTTTTGGGAGGAATAACAGCAAAATGGACTATTATTTAAATAGTAAAACACTGACGGGTGATACTAGAACAAGGAGCCGTAGCCTCAAAATAAGGGGCAGCAGATTTAGGACTGAGTTGCGGAGGAACTTCTTCACCCAAAAGGTTGTGAACCTGTGGAATTCCCTGCCCAGTGAAGGAGCTGCGGCTACCTCATTGAGTGTTTTTAAGGCAAGGGTAGATAGATTTTTGAACAGTAAAGGAATTAAGGGTTATGGTGAGCGGGCGGGTAATTGGAGCTGAGTCCACAAAAAGATCAGCCTTTATTGAATGGCAGAGGGGCCAGATGGCCTACTCCTGCTCCTAGTCCTTATGTTCTTTAAAATTGTCCAACATGAAAGTTGCCCTCCAGGTCTCTGCAAGTTCCCCTTCAAGAGAACTATATTCAGTGGCATTTAGAAAATGAAAGGTGACCTAATTGAAACATAAGATTCTGAAGGGTCTTCAGATACTGAAAGGATATTTCTCTAGGTGAGGGAATCAAGAACACAGGAGCACAGTCTCAGGAAAAGGAGATCATTTAGGACTGAGGTGAGGAGAAATTTCATTAATCAATGGGTTGAGAGTCTCTGGAATTTTGTGGAGGGTTGTGGATGCTCCATCGTCAAATATGTTTAAGAATGAGAGTTTTGGTCACTCGGAATCAATAGATACAGGGAGTGTGCAGAAAATTGGAGTGAAGGCTGAAGATCAGTCATGATCCTATTGAATGGTGGAGCAGGCTTGAGGGGCTATATGATCTCCTACTCTTATTTCTTTTGTTCTTGACACACCATCCTGATTTGGGGGCGATTCTCTGGGGCCACTAGCCCCAGGTGGGATTCGTGAGGGCCGTTCAATTGAATGAGAGATTCTCACCGAGCATCAAACCCCACTGCGAGTCTCCCAGCCTACTCCGCCGGCCCCAATCACTATACATCAACATTCATTTTAATATCATTACCGGTGTTTGAAACCGGATGCTCCCATCATCCAGACTCAAAACATTAGCTCTACTCTCTCTCCACAGATGCTGTCAATTTTCCTGCTGAGATTTTCCAGCATTTTCTATGTTTGTGTTGAAGGAGGCAAATGCTATGCCCATGGGCCCTTCTGTTGCTGCCACGCCGAGGAGGGAAGCTCCCTCATAGGACCTAGGGTTAGGGAGTGCTTGGGCTTGGTGGGAGGAGTTGACCTTGGGACTCTCCTCCGGAGGCGGAGGAGGGGGAAAGGGGCGGAGGACGGGGAAAGGGGCGGAGGAGGTACAAGCTGCATCAGCTTTCCTGATGCATGCAAGAACTGATTTTCAATCATGCACATATGAAATATTTGAATTAGTGCAATTTTTGACTAGAGAACCAATAAAGTTAGGAATTTTAACAATTTCAATATATTTCTGCTTACAACAGTGACAATAATAATAAGGAGGATCTATATTTTTAAAGAGCATTATCGTGAAGGCTTCTTGTGGCACTGCCTGATTCATGTCACATTGACAGACTGAAACTGAGTAAAAAATAATTATAGGACAGATCTGCTGTCTTGCCACCAATCTCTCCATTTACATTCCTACCCAGGATCACGTATTATCAGAAACAGAGCCAGGGAACCTGGTTGCAGTTCGTCCATAAAAAAGTGTGCCCCTGTTGCTACAGGAAGGGGAGGAGTCAATGGGCTTTGTCTTATTTTGTGACATTTTCCTTGTATGTAAAATGGGCAATGGTGAACCAGTTGACTATCCAAGGATTACATTGGAATGCAAAGATAACCTCGGGCTTCTCTTCTTCATTACAAACTATTTTCTTAAGCTCCTTTCTTTTGTTCCCTTCACCCTTGGCTCCAACACCAAATATACATACTTCATGGATTCTTTTGTCACAAAGATTAAAATTTTCCATTCAGCTGCCCCACAGCTTCCCTCCTTTCCCCTAGTCCACCAAACCAAGCTTCTTCTTAGGTTCGCCCCTGCCCTTGCCCTGAGTTTGTATATTCTCTAGTTTCACTCCTTCCTCCCGTCACGCTTTCTCTAAGTTCACCTTGTCCATGAGACCTACTGCTCTTCTCTAAAACCCAGTACCACCAAACTGCTGATCACCCAACCTTTTCCTGGCTAGTTAGCATTGTTAAAAAGTTCTCTTTCCTCAGGTGCTGACCCCCACTTATTCAAAACATCTCTTCTCCTTCTCTTCGTCAAAGATGCACACTCTTTACCTCTCTGCCCTTGCAAACTACCATCCAAGCGCCAACCTCCTCGTACTCTCCAAAATCCTTGAACATGCTGTTACCCCCCCCCACTCCACCCCCCCCCCCTCCACCCCCCCCACTCCACTCCCCCCACCACCCCCTGGGTATAGAGGGATATGGGCCAAATGCGGGCAATTGGGACTAGCTCTGGAGTTTAAAAAAAAGGGCAGCATGGACAAGTTGGGCCGAAGGGCCTGTTTCCATGCTCTATGACTCTATGACTCTACCACCCACCACCGCCGCCCCCCCCATCCCCCCTGTCTATGCTCCCTGGTTATCGACTCCTCTACTATGGGGAAAGGTTCCTCCCTATCTACCCTATCTGTGCCCCCTTAATTTCATACACAACCAGGTCCCCCCTCAGTCTCTCTGCTCCAAGGAAAACAACCTCAATTTATCCTGTCTCTCTTGATAGCTGAAACGCTCCAGCCCGGGCAACATTCTGGTGAATCTCCTCTGCACTTTCTCTAGTGCAATCACTTCCTTCCGATAATGTAACAACCAGAACTTGCACACAGTACTCCAGCTGTTGCCTAACCAGTGTTTTATACAGCTCCATCGTAATCTCCCTGCTCCTATATTCAATGCCTCAGTTAATAAAGGCAAGTACCCATATTCCTTCTTAACCATCTTATCTACCTGTCCTGCTGTCTTCAGAGATCTATGGACAAGCACACCAAAGTCTCCCTAATCCTCTGTAGTCTGATCATTCATTGTATATTCCCTTGCCTTGTTAGTCCTCCCAAAATGCATTACCTCACACTTCTCAGGGCTAAATTCCATTTGCCACTATCTGCCCATCTTCCCAGCCCATCAATATTATCCTGCAATGTAAGGCTTTGCTCCTCACTATTTACCACACCACCAATTCTTGTGTCATCTGCGAACCTACTTATCATACCTCCTATATTCATGTCCAGATCATGAATGCTCACCACAAACAACAAGGGACCCAGCACCGATCCCTGCGGAACATCATAATATCATATTATTCAAGGATAAGTGCAGGAAAATGGGATTAGCGCACCTTTAGTGGTAGAAATTGTCAGTGCAAACTTGATGGGCTGAAGGGCTTTTTATGCACTGTATGATTCTATGACTCTATGACTTTATGACCACTGGATATAGGCTTCCAGTCACAAAAATAACCTGCAACCATCACCCTCTGCCTCCTACCACTAAACTAATTTTGGATCCAATTTGCAAAATTGCCCTTGACCCCATGGGCTCTTACCTCTTCATCTGCCTCCCATGTGGGATCTTGTCAAAAACCTTACTGAAGTCCATGTGGACGACATGAACTGCACTGTCCTCATCTACACACCCAGTCAACTCCTCGAAAAATTCAATCAAATTTGTAAGATGTGATCATTTAACCAGAAGATTCAAAGATCAACATTTTAAATGATACTTTTTGGATTTCATGTCTTACTAAACAAATCTTAGGTCAATGTAATGGATGAATTCATATTTCCTTAAGTCTTGTTTAAATGTTATTTTTCATTTTCAGAATCCATGGCAGTGGAACGACTACTGAAAACACTCGCCAGTAATCCAGGATATGTGCAAGTTAAAGATCCTTGTTTCCATCTCACTAAAAGTGCACGTGTGGGGGAGCTGACCCCCAAACCATATATCTATGATTATCAAATTCACCCAGAGTGGGTGACCCAGCCCTGGCACACACGGTACAGACAAAGTCAAACATGAACCTTGTACCTTGGCATAAACCGTGATGCTGTAAGGAACTAAAGTTATGGCTTCCAAAGACTTTTTGGGGAAAAAATATTACTAATAATCATTAGATTTAAAAATCTTATGTTCACTGTTTTTAGTTACTTCTTACAAATCTATTTGGTTAAACAGTGATTGTTGATGTCAGGCAATAAACTAGTTTGAGATTATTAGAAAGCTGAGCAGCATGCAGGGAGTTGAGTTAATGTTTGTTTATAGACCATAAATGGAGGAGACAGAGAGTAAGGATAATGGGCAGAATGTGACGAGTGGTGTTCCTCAAGGATGTGTTAGGACTTCAACGGTCCACTGTATTCATTAACAACTTAGATAATAGAAACAAAGCCACAAATACAAATTTGCCAATAACACAAAGATAAACTGAATTGAAAGTATAGATAGATGTGTAAAAATCAAAGAGTGATCAATAGATTAGGTAAATTGGTAAAACTGGAGCAAATAGATTGAAATGTAGAAAAATGTGAGATCATTAAATTTAGACCTAAAAGGATATTTACTAAATGGAGAAAAGCTAGAAATAGTTGAGGTCTAAATTAACAACAAAAACAGGAAATGCTGGAAAATTTCAGCAGGTCTGACAGCATCTGTGGAGAGCGAATAGAGCCAGCGATTCAAATCTGGATTAGACTCGAATTATTAGCTCTATTCTCTCTTCATAGATGTTGGCAGACCTGCTGAGATGTTTCAGCATTTTCTGTTTGTGTTTCAGATTCCAGCATCCGCAGTATTTTGCTTTTATCTGAGGTCTAAATTAAGATCTCGTGAACAGGCACATGAATAATCACATGAATAATCACAAAAACTAATGGAATGCTAGCCTTTATATCTGGAAGACTAGAATACAAGATGGTGGAAGTCATGCTTTAGCTATACAAAGCTTAGACTAAACCTAGGGTACTGAGAGCAGTTCTGGGCAGCACAACTTAGGAAGGATATATTCACATTGAAGAGTGGTGAGTATTGATTTACTGAAATGATACCTGGATTCCAAGGGTTAAGCTACAAGGAGAGATTACACAAACTATGGTTGTATATCTTGGGAATTTGGAAGGTTAAGCGGCGATTTGATTGAATTTAAAAAAAATAATTAAGAGGAACAGATAGAGTAGGGTTAAGAGAAAATATTTCCAAAAATATTTGGTAGTCTAGAACTAGGGGGCATGGTCTAAAAATGGCAATTGATACTAGATCAATTGTTAATTTAAAAATGTATTGATAGATATTTGCTGTCCATAGGTATTGAGGGATAAGGGGCAAGATTGGGAATGTGGAGTTAGGTTGCAGATCAGCCAAGAGCTCACTGAATGGCAGAGGTGAGCTAAATGGCTTACCCCTGTTCCTATGTTTCAATGATTACAAATATAAACATTAATCCAGAGTGTTTCAGCAATTCAGGTCATTCATACCTTTAATAACACCAGGGAGTGTTCAGTGGGTTGAAAAAATAATTTATAAAATATAAAATCATTAATCCACTTGCTGAACAATCAGCACTCTTTTCTCATGCAGAATAAATTGCTGATCTCTTGAACGTTGGTTTATTTTGCATCGCTGTCGTGATGAGTGCAAGACCAAGTTTCAATAGTATGTCTCTTTTTTCAGCAAGTTCTATATGACCAAATAAATATTTAAAACCATTAGGATTCAAAAGATTTATTAAAAGACATATTAAAGCTAATCGTCGTTGTATTTGGGGGAAAAAGTTCTGGAACAATCATGGGTGAAGATGAAGCGACACAGTTTTTCCTGACATGATTGAAGTCATCACGATGGAAATTATATCATAATGCATATGTTTATAATCACTGAACAATTATTTACTGGTCACTTTCTATAAGTGCTGCTGCCTCTGAAATACAAACCTATCCAATTACAGACAGTAAAATATCCTCTGGTACACCCAGCTTGTCCTCAATTGTGATAATGTTGACTCGAAACATGAACTCTGGGTGGAATCATCCCAAACTTGCACCTGTTGCATCAGGTGAGAAAAGCTGTGAGAAACTCGTTAGCTTCACAGACGCCCTTTCTCACCTGATTAAACAGCACTCTGCAATTTCGCAGTGCTGGAGAGGATCACACAGCCAGCTGGAGGGGCAGGGTCGAAATAAGACAACAACACCAGGAATCTGAGATTGTGGCGCCATTTTTAAAGGATGCACCGATCACAAAGTTTAAAGAGCCCCACGGACATCCCCTTCACCCACGGACATCGGGGCCCCCCTCCCCGGTGAATAAGGGGAACATGCCGATAGGCAGAATGGGATCCACCAGTCACCCGCTCCTCCATAGATAGCGGGAATGCCCCCCACATGCAGAAGGGGAATCCGCTCCAATGGAGGAAGGTAATTCCACCTGCCAGTGCGTCTTGCCAGTATTCCTTGCTAGTGACAGTGGGCATTGTCAGGGGGTCAATGACCAGGCATGTCCCTCAACCCTCAGCGTGGTCATCACGGCTAGTTTTTACTTTTGAAATTCTTAACATCAGCCTGTTGCAAAGAAATTACTAGCAGTAACAGTTTCTCCAGATGTTAATTTATTTACTTTTGTTTGGTGAATTATAAAGAAGACATCTTGCCATCAAAACCAGTTTTAAGGAAATAATTATCATCTCCTGTCCCGGTCATTTAATCTTGTAACATTTATAATTAAATGCTGAGTTGGGGTATTTAATTGGAATGTATGAGTAAATTGAATAAACATTTGTAGGCACACAGTTATTGATCTTACATTGCTTCAGCATTGGCAGTCAATTTAACTCCTGTAGTTTCAATTAACCTTTGAAAACAATGCCTGGTGCCATTATCAATGTACACTTTTCAAATTAAAATCAACTGAAATTGAGAAAATAGTCTGTTAATGTTACTCATAGTTCTTTAGAATTGATTTTTTAAAGACTTGTTAATGAGACTCCCCTCGTGAGTTCAAAGCTGATGTAAACCGCGGAGGTATTAAAGTACCGGATGTGATTAATTGATATGCTGTAAATAAAAACATAAATTGCCCCATGACCAAACAGCCCATTCACAGCAGAATAGTGCACTTTGTCATATCTTTACCATTCGCATAATGGAACAAGATTTATAGTCTCTGCAACAACAGACACATGGGAACACCACCACCTGGAAGTTCCTTTCCAAGCTACTCACCAATGACTTGGAAATATATTACTGTTCCTTCACTGTCACTGGGTCAAAATCCTAGAACTCCTTCCTTAACACAGTGTACCTACACTACATGGACCGCAGCAGTTTGAGAAGGCAGTCCACTACCACCTTCTCGAGGGCAATTAGGAATTGGCAATAAAGGTTGGCATAGCCAATGACACCCACGTCCCTTGAAGGAATTTTTAAAAATTGGAGCAGTGTTGGGAGCCACTCTTGCAATGAACTAATGCTTCCTAGATACTGTCCTCATGGCGATGTTTAGCAGCAAGTCCATAATCACTCTATGGTGTCCGTTAGAGAACAGTATTCTCTAGCAGAAATTAAGGCCACCATTGCAGAGTGAGATCTTCTGGCACTCTCATGATAATGCACCAAGTTCAGGTAGAAATGAATCAGGAAATTTCTTTGCCAGTTGATATCACCTTTGATTTGATTATTTACTCTATCTGCTGTGGATGACACTGATTTCAATATGAAGACTCTCTATAAATGTCATAAATGGTATGCACAGTTTATTCACAAAAGTGGAAATTCCAGATACTGTACACTCCCATTTAATTTAATTTACATTCTCAGTTTTAAGTTTGTGACCAACTTTAATCAATCAAGTCAGTATGAAGCAGATTTCATTGTGCTTTTGATATCAAAGCAATATATATCCGCTTATTTTTTTTATACATGTCTCTGTGGACAATACAAAAATTGTGCCTAAAAATATATAACTAGTATCATATGAATATTGGAAGCAGAATAAAAGAGCTAATGGACTGCATTAAATTTAAGATTAAAGATGAAATTTAAAACCACAATTGACTATTGCATGCTCCTAGGCATAAGCAAGCTTTGATTAAATGTCTTGGGGTCAGATGAGACAATGCTGTAATGTCTTTTAGGCCCCGATGTGAAATGACCCAGTTCCACAGCACAGAACAAAATGTCTTAAACCAGCATAAAACTCACTCAGTCACTTGCCCAGGATGACTAAAATAGAATGTATTCAGCTCCAGTGGAACATTGAAGGTCTTGGCTGAAGAGGCTCTTTTCTGGCTCATGTTCTCCTGATCAAGGTGTATGTTAAAGCCGCATTAATGATGGGGAAAGTGTTCCATTTTCAGTAGATGTTTGTATCTTCTGGTTCCCATAAGTTTCAAATAATCACACTACCACTTGGTGAAGCTACCAGATTTTGAGTCTATTTCTTACTGTTCTCCATGTGGCTGGTGTACTGATACTGTGATGCTTTGTTACTCCGCACATTGACTGCAGTGAACATGGTACTGTAGAGGATCAGAAGGACCTTGGGGTCTGGGTCCATTGGACTCTAAAATCCGCCCCGCAGGTGGAGGAGGTGGTTAAGAAGGCATATGGTGTGCTGGCCTTTATCAATCGAGGGATTGAGTTTAGGAGTCCGGGGATAATGATGCAGCTATATAAGACCCTCGTCAGACCCCACTTGGAGAACTGTGCTCAGTTCTGGTCACCTCATTACAGGAAGGATATGGAAATGATTGAAAGGGTGCAGAGGAGATTTACAAGGATGCTGCCTGGATTGAGTGGCATGCCTTATGAGGATAGGCTGAGGGAGCTCGATCTTTTCTCCTTGGAGAGACGTAGGATGAGAGGAGACCTAATAGAGGTATATAAGATGTTGAGAGGCATAGATTGGGTGGACCCTCAGAGGCTTTTTCCCAGGGTGGAAATGGCTGCTACGAGAGGACACAGGTTTAAGGTGCTGGGGGGTAGGTACAAGGGAAATGTTAGGAGGAAGTTTCTCACACAGGGGGTGGTGGGCGAGTGGAATCGGCGGCCGTCAGTGGTGGTGGAGGCAAACTCAATAGGGAATTTTAAGAGACTCCTGGATGAGTGCATGGGACTTAATAGGATGGAGGGTTATAGGTAGGCCTAGAAGGTAGGGATATGTTCGGCACAACTTGTGGGGCCGAAGGGCCTGTTTGTGCTGTAGTTTTTCTATGTTTCTAGAGAGGGAATCACAATGCAGTGTTGTAAAATAATTTGCATTTCATCATTGCTCCTTTATTGAGCACTTACAATCAGTGTGAAGCTATTATCAACACAGCTAATTGGATCACAAGATACTTAAGGATGAATTCATCCATCTAGAGGAATCCTACAAGCCATTCATTATCGCGTCTAGTTATTTCTTAAATTATTTCGGCATTTACACCTCCCTTGCTCCACCCAGAAATCTATTCCAAGTGCTTATCACTCTCAGTCTGAAGAACCTCATGGAAGTTACATTTTATTAGTTTGGCCCAGTTTACTCTTGGCCTATTTCTATTGAATATTTTGAAGTAGTTCAGATTTCCTTTTACTCGTTAACGATAAACTCACCTTGTACAGTGCTCCCTTTCCATGCTCTGGAGGAATACAAAGAAAGTAGGAAAGAACTCAAACGAGGAATTAGAAGGGCAAAAAGGGGTCATGAAATGTCCTTGGCAGACAGGATTAAGGAGAATCCCAAGGCATTTTATTCATACGTTAGGAGCAAAAGGGTTGTCAGAGAAAAAAATCGGACCTCTCAGGGTCAAAAGTGGGGAATTATGCTTAGAGCCCAAAGAAGTAGGGGAGATCCTAAATGAATACTTTGCGTCGGTATTCACAAAGGAGAGGGATGTGTTGACTGGGAGTGTCTCGGAGGGGAGTGCTGACCCGTTAGAGAAAATCTCCATTACAAGGGAGGAAGTGTTAGGTTTTTTAGGGAATATAAAGTCTGACAAATCCCCAGGGCCTGATGGAATCTATCCCAGGCTGCTCAGGGAGATGAGAGATGAAATCGCTGGGCCTCTGACGCAAATCTTTGTCTCGTCCCTGGACACAGGTGAGGTCCCAGAGGATTGGAGGATAGCTAATGTGGTCCCGTTATTTAAGAAGGGTAGGAAGGATAACCCGGGAAATTATAGGCCAGTGAGCTTGACGTCCGTGGTCGGGAAGTTGTTGGTGAGGATTCTTAGAGATAGGATGTATGCGCATTTAGAAAGGAATAAACTCATTAACGATAGTCAGCATGGTTTTGTGAGAGGGAGGTCATGCCTCACTAACCTGGTGGAGTGTTTTGAAGAAGTGACTAGAATGGTTGACGAGGGAAGAGCCGTGGATGTCGTCTATATGAACTTTAGTAAAGCGTTTGACAAAGTCCCTCATGGTAGGTTGGTGCAAAAGGTTGGATCTCATGGGATAAAGGGGGAGGTGGCTAGATGGGTGGAGAACTGGCTTGGTCACAGAAGACAGAGGGTGGTAGTGGAAGGGTCTTTCTCCGGCTGGATGCTGTGACTAGTGGTGTTCCGCAGGGCTCTGTATTGGGACCTCTGCTGTTTGTGATTTATATAAACGATCTGGAAGAAGGTGTAACTGGGGTGATCAGTAAGTTTGCGGACGACACAAAAATGGCTGGACTTGCAGATAGTGAGGAACATTGTCAGAGGCTACACAAGGATATAGATCGGCTGGAAATTTGGGCAAAGAAATGGCAAATGGAGTTCAATCCAGATAAATGCGAAGTGATGCATTTTGGTAGAACTAACGTAGGGGGGAGCTATACGATAAATGGCAGAACCATAAAGGGTGTAAATACGCAGAGGGACCTGGGTGTGCAAGTCCACAGATCCCTGAAGGTGACGTCTCAGGTGGAGAAGGTAGTGAAGAAGACATATGGCATGCTTGCCTTTATAGGACGGGGCATAGAGTATAAAAGTTGGGGTCTGATGTTGCAGTTGTATAGAACGTTGGTTCGGCCGCATTTGGAATGCTGCGCCAAGTTCTGGTCGCCACACTACCAGAAGGACGTGGAGGCTTTAGAGAGAGTGCAGATGAGGTTTACCAGGATGTTGCCTGGTATGGAAGGGCTTAGTTATGAGGAGAGATTGGGTAAACTGGGGTTGTTCTCGCTGGAAAGACGGAGGATGAGGGGTGACCTAATAGAGGTGTATAAAATTATGAAAGGCATAGATAGGGTGAATGGTGGGAAGCTTTTCCCCGGGTCGGTGGTGACGTTCACGAGGGGTCATAGGTTCAAGGTGAGGGGGGGGAGGTTTAACACAGATATCAGAAGGACATATTTTACACAGAGGGTCGAGGGGGCCTGGAATGTGTTGCCGGGCAAGGTGGTGGAGGCGGACACACTGGGAACGTTTAAGACTTATCTAGACAGCTATATGAACGGAGTGGGAATGGAGGGATACAAAAGAGTGGTCTAGTTTGGACCAGGGAGCGGCGCGGGCTAATTGTTCTTCGTTTCTCGTTTCAAGGCTTCATTCTATGATCATCTTGCTGGTGCCAGTACAGAGCGAGACTGCGGATAGTTGGGAACCTGTCTCGGGGGCAGGGAGTTCAGATGGTGTTCGTAAAGCAGAAGTGGAAATGAATAGGGTTGGGAAGCATTTTCTGATCAGGGCCAGTGTGATCTCCTGGACTCGTTTCGATCGCCACAGGGGGTCGGAGAGGAATTTCCCAGATTTTGTTTCCCCATATTGGCCCTGGGGTTTTCACTCTGGGTTTTCGCCTCTCCCTGGAGATCACATGGTCTGGAATGGGGGGGTAGGGGTGAGTTAATAGGTTGTGATGAACAAAGCATCGTAGCTGTGAGGGACAGCTCGGTGGATAGGATATTAGGATGTAGATAGGCTGGAAAATTGGGCGGGGATCCTGGATTCAGGATTCAATCCTGGACCGGGGAGCGGCGCGGGCTTGGAGGGCCGAAGGGCCTGTTCCTGTGCTGTATTGTTCTTTGTTTGTTCTTTGTCATGGGGTTTACAGATAGTGTGACATGAACCCAAGACTCCGGTTGAGGCTGCCCTCGTATGTGCGGAACCTGGCTATCAGTCTCTGCTCAGCGACTCTGCGCTGTCGTGTGTCGTGAAGGCCGCCTTGGAGAACACTTACCCGAATATCAGAGGCCGAATGCCCGTGACTGCTGAAGTGCTCCCCAACAGGAAGAGAACACTCTTGCTTGGTGATTGTCGAGTGGTGTTCATTCATCCGTTGTCGTAGCGTCTGCATGGTCTCCCCAATGTACCATGCCTCGGGACATCCTTTCCTGCAGCGTATCAGGTAGACAACTTTGACCGAGTTGCAAGTGTATGTACCGTGTACCTGGTGTTCTCACGTGAGATGATGGCATCCGTGTCACTTAGGCCAGGTGACTCTCTTCTGCTGTGTTGCCCTTAAAGGGACAATCACCACAACCACCACATCCTTCCCCCTTTAATTCCTTTATACAATCTTCAATAACTCAGTTACTCAGTCCTAAACCCTAACTAACCTTTATACACACAAGTTGGACAATTGTAACGCGAGTCTTTGAGGAGTTTTTCTGTTTCTTGTAGAGAGGTGTAATTCTGTAGTCTGAGATGCTTCCACAGGATTGATGTTAACGGGAACTGGAAATAATGGGTATTTCTTTTGGCACAGGCAGTTCATTAGTACTTGCTTCCACTGAGACATCAGTTATGTCTATAACGGGTTGATCAGGTAGTTTGATGCTTAGTCGACGTTATTTCATTAATTTCTCCTTAACTTCATTTTGTAATTTTTTTGTTTGCAACTTCTTTATTCTCCAAGCTTGCTGTCAGTCATTTCATCTTGTTGTTGTAACATCTCTTATTTTTTTGCTGATTCCCCTTTATGTTCAATAGCTCTTAGTTTCTTTTGAAGTCTTAACTTTATGTGTTTCTTCCAAGTTGACTCCATCATGTTCTTACTGGACTGTTAAAGGGGGTTTAGGATAACCTGGGATTAAAAAGGCTAATAGATCAGAATAGATTAATTTAGAGTGAACATAGTATAGTAAAAGTACAAAGTATCTGGAGTTACAAAGCTACTGTTTGCATAGAATCACATATAACCACTGTTAGAGAATTTAACCATGTATTTTTGAAAACATATTATATTCTGTATTAAAGCTTGCATCTTGGCCAATTACACACTGCTCTAAGCATGATGGGATACAGCTAAGCAAGAAGAATCACATTCCTTGAAAACAATACAGCTGCTGAGAACTCTCTTATCAATGTGGGCTTTAGAAAGTCAGAAGTCTCACAACACCAGGTTAAAGTCCAACAGGTTTATTTGGTAGCATAAGCCACTAGCTTTCGAAGCGCTGCTCCTTCATCAGGTGAGTCAAGGAGCAGCGCTTCGAAAGCTAGTGGCTTGTGCTACCAAATAAACCTGTTGGACTTTAACCTGGTGTTGTGAGACATCTTACCGTATTTACCCCAGTCCAACGCTGGCATCTCCACATCATGGCTTTAGAAAGTGCAAGCTTCCCAGACAGTAGAATGAATAGAATAATTCAATTTTTTTCCGATAAGAGATTGCCAGGAGACAGTGGGCAAGAACTTTCAGATTCTATGGACCAATGAATTTTCATGCTGCCAGAGTAGGATGTTATTGGCCAAGGTAAATGATTCATGCTAAAATGATTGGCTCACTCGGGCTAGGATGAGCAAAAGAGGCGGGCAAATGATTTTTGAAACAAGTATAATTGTACTACTGATAACAATGCAATTTAGAATAATTTGAGCTGCCCTAAATCTTACGCATGTGGCCCAGGCCTGGGCAACAATAAAGTACGTCTTCAACCAGTATTTCTGTCTCCATGAGTTCTTTGTATTTGCTGAGCTGTAATTAATAAAGAGAAATCTCTCACATGAAAGCCAGCATAATACATAGGTCTCTGAAAAGCTCCTACATGGACATGCACATTTCACAAATGAAATCCTCATTTCTACTTGTCTTAAACTAAACCCTTTTTGGCTTCACTGTTGGTTGGGAAACAAATGTTGACTTGTTTCCATTCTGCAATTCTCTCATTGTCCTTCATTTTGTCATTTATTTTCTTTTATTGCCCTTCTTCTACGGTCTTTTGTCATTGTCTTCCTTCTGAGGTCTTTCAGTGCCCTCCTTATGGGGTCTTCTATTGCCTCCACTGAGGTCTTGTGTGGCCCAAGGACCTTTTTTTGAGAGTTTCCCCCTATCTGGGATCTTCTCCAAATTTTTCTTCCCATTGCAGTTTGTTTTTTCTTGTAGTTGCTGCATTAAATGTATTACCACTTTAAATATATTAGCATTTTAAATGCATTACCTCTTTAAGACTGTCATCTAATTTTAAACTGTGAGCAGATGCCAGTTCTCTCTGCTTTTCCTGCACTTTTGAAGTTTTGGCGGGAACCTGCTACTCTTCCCTTGAACTTTTAAAAGGCGGCCTTCACGACACACGACAGCGCAGAGTCGCTGAGCAGAAACTGATAGCCAGGTTCCGCACACACGAGGACGGCCTCAACCGGGATCTTGGGTTCATGTCACACTATCTGTAACCCCCACAACTTGCCTGAGCTTGCAAAATCTCACTAACTGTCCTGGCTGGAGACAATACACATTTCTTTAACCTGTGCTTAACCCTCTCTCCACTCACATTGTCTGTACCTTTAAGACTTGATTACCTGTAAAGACTCGCATTCCAACCATTATTTTGTAAATTGAGTTTGTGTCTTTATATGCCCTGTTTGTGAACAGAACTCCCACTTACCTGACGAAGGAGCAACGCTCCGAAAGCTAGCGGCTTGTGCTACCAAATAAAACTGTTGTACTTTAACCTGGCGTTGTGAGACTTCTTACTGTGTTTACCCCAGTCCAACACCGGCATCTCCACATCTTAGTTTTAAGAGCCAGGATTGAAATGGTGCTCGTTAATATAGCCTGAATTTCAAACCCACCCATAGTGACAAATGAAGCAAGAAATTGAGGTAAATTAGAAAAACCAGTGGTCTGAATACTGAGTCCTTGGAAACTATATTTAGTAATGACCCCCATCTTAGTATTACCCATTTAACCAGTATTGTTCTTTTCTACCCTTCAGCTAGTTTCTCATCCCTACCCAAGATTTGCTCTGAATGCTCACAGCTTTTAAATTAATTGATGACCTTTTCTATGGAACTTTATCAAGTGCCTTTGGAAGACTATGGGCAAAATGTCTTGGGGTTACGTACAGCCCATTTGAATTTACATTTCCGTGAAGAAATCAAAGAGATTGATAGGGAGAATTTTCCCGTTTAAAGTCTTGTGGATTGCTGTTTACTTGGCTATTGTTGATCAATCCTAAAATTTACTCCTGATAATTGATTCCATTATCTAAGTCTAATGGATCTGTACTTCCCTGTAATTTTTTTGTTACCTTTTTATATATCTACACTAAATCTACTGCTCCCTCCCCTGGGTCCGTTTGACTGATTTCTAATGCCTTATAGATCTCCTCAATATTCTCAGCATTCTGGGATAAATACTATCTTTCTCTGAAGATTTATTTAATTTAACCCCTTTCAGCTTGCCTAGAATTTTCAACTCATTTACATTGAAATATTGAATTATACCATAAACTCACTGGCTATTAGGGAAGGCATGTTGATCATATCTACTCTTGAGAATACTTGGAGGGAGTAATCATTCAGAATATTTACTAACGTGTGATTATTATCAGTTGTGAGGCTCTTAATGTTCTCACCTCTTCTTTGACAGTCCTCTGCTGTTGTCCTGAATCTTAATAAAGGAAACTACGATGGTATGAGGTGTGAGTTGGCTATGATAGATTGGCAAAGGGATGACTTTAGATAGGCAATGGCAAACATTCAAGGAGCGCATGGGTGAACTGTAACAGCCTGGCGCAAAAGTAAAACTGGAAAGGTGGCCAAACCATGGCTTACAAGGGAAATTAGAGATAGTATTAGATCCAAGGGAGGGCATAAAAATTGGCCAAGAAAAACAATAGACCTGAGGATTGGGATCAGTTTAGAATTCAGCAAAGGAGGACCAAGGCACTGATTAAGAAGGAGAAAATAGAGTACGAGAGTAAGTTTGCGGGGAACATAAAAACTGACTGTAAAATTTTCTATCGGTGTGTGAGGAGAAAAAGATTGGTGAAGATAAATGTCTTACAGTCAGAAACAGGGAAATTTATAATGGGGAGCAAAAAAAATGGCTGACCAATCGAATACAGACTTCGGTTCTGTCTTCACAAAGGAAGACAAAAATAGGATACCAGAAATGTTGGGGGACACAGGGTTTAGTGAGAGGGAGGAACTGAAGGAGATTAATATTAGTAGAGAAATGGTGTTGGGGAAACTGATGGGATCGAAGGCCAATAAATCCCCAGGGCTTGATAATCTACATCCCAGAGTACTTGAGGAAGTGGCCCCAGAAGTAGTGGATACATTGGTGGTCATCTTCCAAGATTCTATCGACTCTGGAACAGTTCCTACAGATTGCAGCGTAGCTAATATAACCCCACTATTTAAAAATGGAGGTAGAGAGAAATCAGGGAGTAATAGACCAGTAAGCCTGATATCGGTAGTGGGAAAAATTCTAGAATCCAATTTCAAAGATTTTATAGCAAAACACTTGATAAAACAGTGGCAGGATCAGACAGAGTCAGCATGGATTTATGAAAGGGAAATCATGCTTGACAAATTTACTTCAAAGATGTAATTCAAGGATGTAACTTGTCGAGTTGGTGGAGGAGGGCATTGGACGTAGTTTATTTGGACTTTCAGAAGGCTTTTAACAAAGTCCCACATAAGAGATTAGAGCAATCTGGAATTGGGGATAGTGTATTGAGATGGATAGAAAACTGGTTGACAGACAGAAAACAAAGAGGAGTAAATGGGTCATTTTTTTGAATGGCTGACATTGATGTCAAAACATTGTATGTTTTCAAGAAGCAGTTAGATATAGCTCCTGAAGCGAAGGGGATCAAAGGATATGGGAGGAAGGCGGGATCAGGTTATTGAGTTGGATGATCAGCCATGATCATAGTGAATGGCAGAGCAGGCTGGAAGGGCTGAATGGCCTCCTTCTGCTCCTATTTTCTATGTTATCATACTGAAATAAACCTTTATTGATATGTTTTCTTACTGAAGCATTACTGTCTCTTAAGCCCCTTATTCATCTTAGTAACTTGTTTTATTCATCCAAGTGAGTTCCTTCTCCTTTCTCTCTACCTGAGTTTTTAGATGTAATTTTGCTCATTTCAATTTTAATGTGTTTGGGCTACTTTCTGCGCTTGTCTTGCAAACCCAGCATTATTCTTTAAAAATGTTCAATCTGTATTCTACTGAAGTGTTGATAAATATTGTCCTCCAATTGATTTGTATCAATTTGTCCCACATTTATTTCCTGTTGCGATTATAAATCTTACTCATTTGGCCTTAGATTTTTAGTCCTACTTCATGTTAAACTTGATTATTCTGTCCCCAGGGCTCTATGACTTCCACTTCCTGTACATTGTCCAGGCCATTTTCAAAAAGCAGCTTGTGATAAAAACTGCTTCATAGGTTCCCTGATGCAACTGAGTCATCAACAGTCATACATTACATGAATGAACTCTTACCTTACATCACTTGGGTTTTTCCACTTATATTTGATTGACTGAAATCTCTTTCCCATCAATACCCTTGGGGTTACTATTGACCAGAAACTCAACTGGACTCGCCACATAAACACAATGGCTATAAGAGCAGGTCAGAGACCAGAAATACTGCGGCGATTAACTCACCACCTGACTCACCAAAGTCTATTTACCATCATCAAGGCACAAGTCAGGAGTGTGTTATGGAATACTCCCCACTTGCCTGGTTGGGCGCAGCTCCAACATCATTCAAGAAGCTTGACACCATCCAGGACAAAGCTTGATTGGCTTCACATCCAGATACATCCACTCCCTCCACCACTGACACTCAGTAGCAGCAGTGTGAACTATCTACAAGATGCACTGCAGCAATTCACCAAAGATCCTTAGATAGCATCTTCCAAACCCATGACCTCTTCCAATTAGAAGGACAAGGGTAGCACATATATGGGAACACCACCACCGGCAAATTCCCCTCCAAGCCACTCACCCTCCTGACTTGGAAATATATCTCCATTCCTTCACAATCGATGGGCCAAAATCCTAGAATTCCCTCCCTAACATCATTGTGGGTCAACCCACAGCACATGGACTATAGCGATTCACAAAGGCAACTCACCATCACTTTCTCAAGGGCAATTAGGGATGGGCAATAAATGCTGTCCCATGGACGAATAAAAAAATTGCATACACCCTTCTAATCACTTCACTGAACCAACTGTCCTCCTCCTTGTGCTGATCTGGTATTAGTTTTCATTTTTTTTATTTTAGAGATTTGTATCTAAAGGAGTAACTTCCATATTTCCTCTGATTCAATTTCATTTATCTCTGTTATGTATTTTAAATGGTTGCAGGTTGCTTTAAGAACTGATCACATGATTTGATAGTGATGTCATTAGTGTGTTTGCAGAGGCTGTTGTTTTACTTTCAGTTTGATTCTGTGCAGCGCAGAGAGCAGTTCTTCAATAGGCACGGACAAGTTGGGCCGAAGGGCCTGTTTCCATGCTGTAAACCTCTATGACTCTAACTCTGTTGTTAGTTGAATCTACATGTGAAAACCATGTTCTTTTTCTTTCTATTAAAACTCACAGCCTCTAATATAGTTAGGACATTACAGAAAGAAGATTGGCGATGAGGATGAGATTATATTTCATCGAGAAAAGATTCTAAGGTAGATTTTAAAAAATTGTGGGTCCTCACACACCAAATATTAGAAGGCTGGGGAGAAGCAGCAACAGAATTAAAGATTAAAGATTGAACTGCAAGTGCCAGGGAGACAAGTCAGAAAAAGCTCTTATGTGTGGTTTTAAAAGGGGGGATTTTATTCCAATCAGAAAAGGATGAAATTCCAGGCTGCATCTGGCATCTGAAAAGAGCGGATGCTTTGCTGTACAGCTAGGGTTGTATAAAAAAGAATACATCAAGTCAATGGTCTTCAGGGTGAAAAGGGGAATACTGGGAAGACAGTAAAAATAAACTACTGAGCAGTCTCAGTCACTAACGCCTGGAAGAGAAATGGTGGGTCAATTAGGATCCATGGGCCTTTCAATGAAGAAAATGAATTATGGATTTGCCAATGCAGAGTTTCAACACTTTATACAAGCAAATAAAATTGCAAATTATTTGCTCGTACCAGTTTTATCTCAGCACAACAGGAAGTAAGATTTACAATTTGTTCTGGAAGTTCATTCATCCAGCAAAGCCAGGAACCAAAACTTACAAGACTTGACAAAGATCCTTGAAGGGTGTACTCTCCAAAACCACTGATCATCGTGGAACAGTTCAGGTTCCACTGAAGGAATCATGTGGAAGGCGAAAGCATTACTCAGTTTGTGGCAATCTTAAAAAGGCTGGCACTTTGTGAGTTTGGTGAGTCATTGGAAGATTTTCTTTGAAATTGTTTAGTTTGTGGCCTCCAGAATGAGGCTACCCAAAGAAGATTGTTTACAGAACATGATTTGACTTTAAAGACAGCAGTAGAAATCGCAGTGGCGATAGAAAAAGAATATGGTTCTGTTAAAACCCACAACCCCTAACATAGTTAAGACATTACAACCTCCCAGCTATCCCTGACATACATTGCTGCACCACCTGCTTTATCAGCCTTTGTGAATACTCCTACTCCTGAATATTGAATTAATTCAAACCATGTTTCTGACATCCCTATCACCTCATACTTCCCTTTTGCCCTGTTGTGGGAAAAGTACCACTGGGTCAGGCTTGAAGGTTTCAAGAATACAGTTTTATTTTAACGAAGCTTCGTGGAGAAAAGGCACTAACAAGCAGCAAACCTTCTCTCAATAAGGCAATAGGAGCAGTCCATCTTTATACCCTTTACACAATAGATGGACCGGACATCTAGCCATTATCACATCGTTGTAATCAAGTAGGTGATCGATTGTTAACACATCGTTATAGATAAATACAGACAGATACATGTTAACATCGCATTGTCTTATGAATGGATACATTTCCTATGTCAGTGGCTATCAATGGATTTTAGTTTTGGCCTATTCATATAGTAATTTACAGTAATTGGTTTTCCTGCCGTTATGTATTCCCGATCCCACCTGTAGCTAATCTCATTATCTACCCCTATTGTCCTTATCCTTAAGCCCTGGCTGGCTTCCTGTAGAATTTGATTCCCGCATGTTTAACTTTGAATAGCTGTCTGTCCTTTATGTTTTAATCTCAGGTGGTTGTCTGTACTGAAAGTCAGTGCCCGTTTAATGTCTCTTTCCCAGGTGACTGTTTGTGTGCCAGGCAACCATCTTATGTGTATCCATCTGTATATTTTTCCCACTTCAGCCCCAACAGCCTCCAGTTCTTTCATCATACTTCTAATATTTCTGTTGTTCATTTAAAATCATCTTCTTGCTTGCCATCCTTCATCTCTCCCAATGTAGATAGTGGTAGGTTCACCATGATCTCACTTGCAGTAACTCTCAGTCTTTACCAATAACAGGATTGTAGTACCATGCAATGCATAACATACAAGTGTGTTTGCCTAGCAGGGCCCTTTAAGGTCTTATAGTTGTTGCAAGAGGCACATCCTAACGTAAATTTGAGGACAGCTGCTGATACTGGCTGCAGACTGGCAGGTGCTCCTCAACTCCCAGCTCCAGCACAACTGAAGCCAGTTAGATATAACTGCCCTTCTTTCCTATGATCTGAAATACTTCTGACAATTTGTAATAGCAGATCTGACATTACTTGGTAAAATACTTCCATCATTATGTTTGCAAAAAAGGGAATTTAAAAGTCTTCTATGGATATGTGAAAAGGGTGGGGTGAGTCCTTTAAGGACAAAGGGTGTTATGTGCTTAGAGCTGCTGGACAAGGCTAGAATACTCCTTGGGTACTTTGTATTGGTGTTAACTAATGAAGAGGATGCTAATAAAATATTGGGGACGATAGCAGTAATGGATGGGATAAAAAGTGACCTGAAGTAATTTATGGAAAAGTTGGCTATATTTCAAGAAAGGGTTTAAGAATATTCCTGGTAACGACACATCAGTACGTTTAAGATCAGTGGTAGGTAAGGTTTCAAAGAAGCATAGAATTCCAACAGTGCAGAAGGGGCCATTCGGCCCATCGAGTCTGCACTGACTATCTGACAGAGTATCTTACCCAGACCCTCTCCCCCATCCTATCCCCCTCCCCATCCTATCCCCATAACCTCACACATTTACCATGGCTAATCCATCTAACAGACACATCTTGGGACTGTGGGAAGAAACTGGAGCATCCGGAGGAAACTCATTAGAAATCGTTACTAGGGATAACAATGAACAGCCACTTGGAGGTTTCAGTTAATAAAGCTGGGCCTGCACTGATTTGTGAAAGTACTTTACTAATCTAATTTGATTTTTGATGAAGTAACAGAAGTTTGATGAAAGGAATGTAGTGGATTTTATTTACAATGATTTTAAGAAAGCATTTAACAAAGTACCACATAAAATGCCGGTTAAGAAAATTAAGGCTCATGGACTAAAAGGGTCACGGTCAGCTTGAATAAAGAAATTGCTTAAGGACAGAAAACAGCAAGTCATGGTAAATAGTTATTTTTCAGACTGGGGTATGGTAATCATATGCGTTGACTTGGATATTTTATTTTATGTAGCGAATGCAAATCCCCAAAGTCATGTAATAGACACCATATTTGCTGAGTTTAAGATGATTGGTCTGCCACTTAGCTCCTCTTCAGCATTGTTCATAACTTTGTAAAAGTACATAGGTGGGGTTTGTACTAAGGACCCAGCAGTAGAGGTTAGCTGCAAGGGACCATGTCCTGAATCTGTTTAGCAAGGACTACTTTCACCTTGGTAATTCAAAGCCTAAAAGAAATAATAAATGCTGGAAATAGTCAGCAAATCTGACATCACCACCACACTTTAGGTTGGATGTAAGGGTCCTTGAAAGGACGTATGGGAGAATTACTAGAATGAAGGAGTTTAGCTGCAAGGTTATGTTGAAGAATCTGGGGCTCTCCTTAAAGCAAAGAAGATTGAATGGAGATCTCAGAGGCCTACAGGATTATGGCAGGTTTAGAAAAAAATAGACAAACATGTTTCCATGAGCTGATGGTACAAGGTTTAGGGAGACGGATCTAAGGTTTTGGACAAGAGATGTAGGAGAGATGTGAGGAAAAACGTTTTTACACTGTGAGCGATAATGATCTACAAGGCTGTGGAAATGTCACAGCACCAGGCACCCGGGTTAGCACTGCTGCCTCACAGTGCCAGGCACCCGGGTTAGCACTGCTGCCTCACAGTGCCAGGCACCCGGGTTAGCACTGCTGCCTCACAGTGCCAGGCACCCGGGTTAGCACTGCTGCCTCACAGTGCCAGGCACCCGGGTTCAATTCCAGCCTCAGGTGACTGTGCGGAATTTGTACACTTTCCCCGTGTCTGCATGGGTTTCCTCCTACACGTCAAAGATGTGTGTGTTAGGTAGATTGGCTATGCTAAATTGCCCCTTAGTGTCAGGGGGATTAGCAGGGGTTACAGGGATAGGGCCTGGGTGGTATTGTTGTTGCTGCAGACCCAATGGGCTGAATGGCCTCCTTCTTTACTGCAGTGATTCTATGAAAGCTTTTTAAAGTTTATTAGTGCCATAAGAACATAAGAAATAGGAGCAGGAGTAGGCCATCTAGCCCCTCGAGCCTGCCCCGCCATTCAATAAGATCATGGCTGATCTGACGTGGATCAGTACCACTTACCCGCCTGATCCCCATAACCCTTAATTCCCTTACCGATCAGGAATCCATCCATCCGCGCTTTAAACATATTCAGCGAGGTAGCCTCCACCACCTCAGTGGGCAGAGAATTCCAGAGATTCACCACCCTCTGGGAGAAGAAGTTCCTCCTCAACTCTGTCTTAAACCGACCCCCCTTTATTTTGAGGCTGTGTCCTCTAGTTTTAACTTCCTTACTAAGTGGAAAGAATCTCTCCGCCTCCACCCTATCCAGCCCCCGCATTATCTTATAAGTCTCCATAAGATCCCCCCTCATCCTTCTAAACTCCAACAAGTACAAACCCAATCTCCTCAGCCTCTCCTCATAATCCAAACCCATCTCCGGTATCAAGCTGGTGAACCTTCTCTGCACTCCCTCCAATGCCAATATATCCTTCCTCATATAAGGGGACCAATACTGCACACAGTATTCCAGCTGCGGCCTCACCAATGCCCTGTACAGGTGCATCAAGACATCCCTGCTTTTATATTCTATCCCCCTCGCAATATAGGCCAACATCCCATTTGCCTTCTTGATCACCTGTTGTACCTGCAGACTGGGCTTTTGCGTCTCATGCACAAGGACCCCCAGGTCCCTTTGCACGGTAGCATGTTTTAATTTGTTTCCATTGAGATAGTAATCCCATTTGTTATTATTTCCTCCAAAGTGTATAACCTCGCATTTCTCAACATTATACTCCATTTGCCATATCCTCGCCCACTCACTCAGCCTGTCCAAATCTCTCTGCAGATCTTCTCCGTCCTCCACACGATTCACTTTTCCACTTATCTTTGTGTCGTCTGCAAACTTCGTTACCCTACACTCCGTCCCCTCCTCCAGATCATCTATATAAATGGTAAACAGTTGCAGCCCGAGTACCGATCCCTGCGGCACGCCACTAGTTACCTTCCTCCAACCGGAAAAACACCCATTTATTCCGACTCTTTGCTTCCTGTCGGATAGCCAGTCCCCAATCCACTTTAACACACTACCCCCAACTCCGTGTGCCCTAATCTTCTTCAGCAGCCTTTTATGGGGCACCTTATCAAACGCCTTTTGGAAATCCAAAAACACCGCATCCACTGGTTCTCCTCCATCAACCGCCCTAGTCACATCTTCATAAAAATCCAACATGTTCGTCAAGCACGACTTTCCCCTCATGAATCCATGCTGCGTCTGATTGATCGAACCATTTCTATCCAGATGCCCTGCTATCTCCTCTTTAATAATGGATTCCAGCATTTTCCCTACTACAGACGTTAAGCTGACCGGCCTATAGTTACCCGCCTTTTGTCTCCTTCCTTTTTTAAACAGCGGCGTAACATTAGCCGTTTTCCAATCAACCGGCACTACCCCAGAATGCAACGAGTTTTGATAAATAATCACTAACGCATCCACTATTACCTCTGACATTTCTTTCAATACCCTGGGATGCATTCCATCCGGACCCGGGGACTTGTTCACCTTCAGTCCCATTAGTCTACCCAGCACTGCCTCTCTGGTAACATTAATCGTATTAAGTATTTCTCCTGCTGCCAACCCTCTATCGTTAATATTTGGCAAACTATTTGTGTCCTCCACCGTGAAGACCGACACAAAAAACTTATTTAAAGACTCAGCCATATCCTCATTTCCCACTATTAACTCCCCCCTCTCGTCCTCCAAGGGTCCAACATTCACTCTAGCCACTCTATTCCTTTTTATATATTTATAAAAACTTTTACTATCATTTTTTATATTAATTGCTAGCCTAGCTTCATAGTCTATCCTTCCTTTCTTTATCGCTTTCTTAGTCTCTCTTTGTTGTTTCTTAAATTTTTCCCAATCACTTGTTTCTCCACTATTTTTGGCCACTCTGTACGTAGCTGTTTTTATTTTAATACTCTCCTTTATTTCCTTCGTTATCCACGGCTGGTTCTCCCTTTTCTTACAATCCTTGTTTTTTGCTGGAATATATTTTTGCTGAGAACTGAAAAGGATCTCCTTAAAAATCCTCCACTGTTCCTCAGCTATCCTACCTGCCAGCCTGCTCTCCCAGTCTACCTTAGCCAATTCATCCCTCATCCTATCATATTTCCCTCTGTTCAAACAGAGGACACTGGTTTGGGACCAAACTTTCTCCTCTTCCATCTGAATCAGAAATTCGACCATATTGTGGTCACTAGACCCAAGAGGGTCCTTCACAATAAGATCCTTAATTCTACCTACCTCGTTACACAATACCAGATCCAAAATAGCTCGTTCCCTCGTCGGTTCCGTAACATGCTGTTCAAGGAAACTATCCCGACAGCATTCTAAGAACTCTTCCTCCATTCCACCCTTACCGACTTGAGTCTGCCAGTCAATGTGCATGTTGAAGTCCCCCATGATTATTGCCGTTCCGTTTTTACACGCATCCCTTGTCTGCTTGTTTATAGCCCTCCCTACCTCAACATTATTATTTGGGGGCCTATATACCACACCTACTAGTGTCTTTCTCCCTCTACTATTCCTCATCTCTACCCATAATGATTCCACGTTTTGTTCCTCAGAGCCTATGTCATCCCTCAGTACGACCCTGATATTATCTCTTATTAATAGCGCGACCCCACCACCTTTTCCTTCCTGTCTATTCTTCCTAAACGCCTGAAACCCCTGGATATTCATCTCCCAGTCCTGGTCACCTTTCAGCCACGTTTCTGTAACGGCCACTAGATCGTACCCACTTGTGCTGATTTGCACCATCAACTCATTTACCTTGTTCCGAATGCTTCGTGCACTCAGGCAAAGTGTCCTTATTCCAGCTTTTATCTGGACCCGCTTTGATGAGTCGCGAACACCCTCTCCCTCTACTCCCTTATCTAAATTACCGCCTTCATTCACTTGCACCCTCTCCTCTACCATTAATTTTGTAATTCCCCTTACCCCTGCATCCTCCCCCCCATCAATTAGTTCCTTGATCCTAGTCAACTCTTCTAGCTCCCCTCCCCCCAACCTATCTAGTTTAAATTCTCCCCAGTAGCCTTAGCCAACCTACCAGCCAGGATATTGGTCCCCCTGTGATTCAAGTTCCACCCGTTTTTTGTATACAGATCACCCCTGCCCCTAAAGAGGTCCCAATGGTCCAGGAACCTGAATCCCTGCCCCCTGCACCAGTCCCTCAGCCACACATTCATCTTCCACCTCACTCCATTCCTGCCCTCACCTTCCCGTGGCACAGGCAGTAATCCTGAGATTACTACCTTTGCTTTCCTCTTTCTCAGCTGTCTCCCTAATTCCCAGTACTCCCTTTTCATGACCCCTTCTCCCTTCCTACCCACATCAGCGGTACCAATATGTACCGCTACCTCAGGCTCCTCTCCCTCCCACCTCAGGATTTCCGGGACGCGACTAGCGACATCCTGGATCCTGGCCCCAGGGAGGCAGACCACCATGCGAGAATCCCGCCTACCTCCGCAGAAACGCCTGTCTGTCCCCTTCACCATCGAGTCCCCGATTAATACCGCCTTCCTCCTCTTTTCCTTAGCCCTCTGGGTTACAGGGCTGGACTCCACTGCGGAGACACGGCCACTGCTGCTTCCCCCAGGCGGGCTGTCCCCCTCAGCAGTACTCAAGCAGGAGTACTTGTTGTGCAGGGGCAAATCCACCGGGGTGCTCTCAACCACCCTAGCCTTACCCTTCCTGGCCGTCACCCACTTGGCCTCCTCCCGTGGCCCTGGTGTGACCACCTGATGATAGCTCTTGTCTATCACCTCCTCATTCTCCCTCATCAGCCTAAGATCCTCGAGCTGCAGTTCCAGCTCCCTAACACGGTCCCTCAGGAACCGCAGCTCGACACACCCCTCACAGATGTGGATGCCCGGGAGGCCAGATGCCTCCAGGACCTCCCACATCCTACACTGGGAACAACACACTGGTTTCACACTCATACTGGACACTTTATGTCAAGTAAGACAGTGAAAAGTTAATAAGAATGTAAGGAAACAAAAACTCACCCCTGCTCGTCCAAGCCCTGTGAGCCAAAGCCCTGACAGCTCACTCAACTTCCCACTCACTCTGCTGCCCGCTACGATGCTGCCCGCTGTATACTTTGGTGCGCTTTTAAACCCTCCGAATACTTCCCCCCAGGCCTGTCCTGGCCCTACTTCCGGTTTTGAAAAAAACCTCCGATTTTAAACCCAAAATTAACTGAAAAAATAAATAATTAATTAAAGTCAGAAAACCAACTCTCTTACCCTCAGCCTGCTCCTGGGAACAATGAAGCTGAACCTCCAAGGTAAGCCCTTTTTAAACCCTCCAAAAACTTCCCCAGGCCTCTCCTGGCCCTACTTCCGGTTTTGAAAAAAACCTCCGATTTTAAACCCAAAATTAACTGAAAAAATAAATAATTAATTAAAGTCATGTTAGACTTACATTAATACTTCAATGAAGTGACTGTGAAAATCTCGGGCACCCATTCGGATACGCTGAGGGAGAATTTATTATGGCCAATGCACCTAACCAGCCACATCTTCTGCACTTCATCACTGCACAAAACGTTTACCTCATGTTGCTGTTGCTTCTTTTGCTAATCACCTTAAATCTGTGTCCTCTGGTCTTGACCCTTCTGTCGGTGAAACAATTTCTCCCATTAATTTGTTTAGGCCCATCATGATTTTGAACATTACTGCCAAATCTCAGTAACTATCAATCCACTTAGCTTTCTTAAGATGCAATTTCTGTCCCACCTAAGAACTGGTCTAGCTCCTTCTTAAAGGCATGTGGGAAAACAGCAATCTCCGTACCATCTCACAATGTATTCGAGAAGTTTACTACTCACTGGGAAAAGACCAACACCACCTGCTCACCCCTCCCCACCTCACAGAAATAAAAAACAAAGTGTTGGAAAACTTAGCAGGTCTGGCATCTGTGGAGAGATAAACAGAGTTAACATTTCAAATTGAACCACACAGTGCTACTTTTGTATAGTTTAAATGCATGTCCTGATCCTTCCCAATCGGTCAAAATTGAAATGGCAAATCAATATACGCACAATCCAGCTTTTCAATTATTTTGTAGACTTCTATCAGATCACCTTTAAGTCCATGCTGCTTTATGTTAACACCACAAACTGTCGGCTCCAAGTGGAGAGGATCTCCAAGAAGACTTCTTACTTATGTTAACAGACCGAGATCCATTGGAGTAACTAGGGTCTTTAAGTTGGCCATCATTCTCAGTTCTTATCTGAACTTTTTCCAAGGTTACTACTGAGGGAACCAAACTGGGCATGGTACTCCAGATGTGGTCTAAAAAACATATATAATGATGGAATAGTCTCATTTGATATCTACTGTACAATTCCTTTAGTATAACCTAATAACCTGTTGGGTTACAGGTTTTCTGCGTTGATTGTGAACCTTGAGTGATCTGTGCACATTAACACTAAGATCCTTTTAGCTCCCAAATGCTTTTAGCATTGTTCCCTGCAAACGATAAGTGTATTCCCATGTTGTCCTACTGACATGAACAACACTGCATTTATCTAAATTACACGTTATTTTCCAAATATTTAATACATTATAAAAACAAACGTATATTCATAACCCCAGAACAAAGACAATTAATCTCTTTAAAACCACTTGGAACTGTCATAGTGTGATCTAATAGCCTCCACCCCCACCCCCTTCCATTATGATAATAGGTTGTGGAAGCAGTAAAAGCAGTAAAGCAGAAATAATCCTATAATCATAGAATCATGCAGTGCAGAAGATGTCCATCAGTCTATTGAGCCTGCATCAACACGTGAGAAACACCTGATCTCCTACCTATTCCCATTTACCAGCACTTGCACCATAGCCTTGAATGTTATGATGTGCCAAGTACTCATCCAGGTAGCTTTCAAAGGATGTGAGGCAACCTCCCTCTACCACCCTCCCAGGCAGCACATTCCGGACCCTCCCCACCCTCCAGGTAAAAAAGGTTTTCCTTACATCCTCCCTAAACCTTCTGCCCATCACCTTGAACCTATGTCCCTTGTGACTGACCCTTTAACCAAGGGGAACAGCTGCTCCTTATCCACACTATCCATGCCCCTCATAATCTTGTACACCTTGATTAGGTCGCCCCTCAGTCTTCCCTGGTCCAACGAAAATAAACCAAGCCTTTCTAACCTCTCTTCATAATTTAAATGTTCCATTCCAAGGCAGCATCCTGGTGAATCTTCTCTGCACCCACTCCAGAGCAATAATGATAGCCTTATGTCAACAAACATCAATTGAAATTGCAAGCACTGATTTTTTTTCAACTGCAGGCTGGCTGTTTTTTCTCCAAAATTTAAATAGCAGGTGCCAGTCTCTGGAAGCACCACAACCAACGCAGCATCAATGCAGTAGGAATGCAGCAGCAATCCAGCGGCTTGACAATTCCACAGACTTTATCTACATTTTATACACGTGCATGTCTATTCTTAGCAATTCCCAAGAGTTCCTGACCTCTCCAAGAGTACCGAACCTCTCTAAATAACTCTGGTAGGCTGAGATCTTTCCATCAAATTCCTAATGCCTTTGGGTGTTATTTCAGAAACCTGGGTGACCAAAATCACTTCTGTTTGAAGGTAGCTGCAGTTTGAAATATGCTGTTGCATCCGTAAGCCATGGATGTGTGGATAATAAATCTTGCCAACCTCCCCGCCCCCATCACTGGGGAAAATGATGGATGCTGGATACAGGGACAGGACTTCTGGATTCTAGGTTCTGGCACCATTTTGGCTGAGGCACAGAACCCTATCAGCTTTGCAAAGATTTGACCAATAGACTCAATAGCTTAGGACTTGCACAGAACAAAACTGAATTTGCAATCTAATGCAAAAAAAAACAACCAATTCTGCTTGACTGAATCTGAAGCAACTCACGTTATATGTTTAATGTGAAGCACAGAAATAGGCCTTTCGGTCTAACTATTTATGCTGACATTTATGCTCCAGCCAGCCACCTCCCACCTGTATACATTCCACCCCATCAGCATATCCGTCTATTCTTTTCTTTCCAATGGTTATCTAGCTTCCCTCTAAATGCTATTTGTCTCAACTAAACCATGAAAGTGGGTTCCATATTTTAATTACTTTTTGGGAAATTAAATTTCTTCTAACTTCCCAATTGATGTATTCATGATCATCTTATAATTGTGATCCTTGATTTTAGCCTCCCCGCAAAATACCTCTATTAAATTGCAACACAGATTAGCAAACATAGAAACTCAAACTAAAAGCAGGAGTAGGCCTTTTGGCTCTTTGATCCAGCTCTGCAATTCAACATGATCACGGTTGATCCTCTATCTCAACACCACACTCCCATGCTTCCCCATACCTTCGCATCTCAGTGACTTAACCCCGCAACCTGTGCATTAGAGAATTACACAGGTTCACCGCTCTCTGAGTAAAGAAATTCCTCCTCATCGCAGTCCTAAATGGCCTAACCTGTATCCTGAGACCATGACCCCTTGATCCAGCCTCCCCAGCCAGAGGAAACAATATCTCTGCATCCAGTCTCTCAGAATTTTATATGTTTCAATTAGATCCCCTCTCATTATTCTAAAATCGAGTGAATATAGACCCAGTCAATCCAATCTCTTCTCATATGACAATCCTGCCATCCCAGGAATCAGTCTGGTGAACCTTTGCTGCACACCCTTAATGGCAAGAATATCCTCTCTCAGATAAGACCACAACTACACACAATACTCCAGGTGTGGTCTCACCAAGGCCCTGTATAGCTGCAATAGGACACCCTTGTTCCTGTACTCAAGTCCTCTTGTAATAAATGCCAACATACCATTTACCTTCCTAACTGCTTGCTATACCTGCATGCTTGCTTTCAGTGACTGGTGTACTAGGACACCCAGGTCACTTTGTACATCACCATTTCCCAATCTATCACCATTTAAATGCCATTCTATTTTTCTGTCCGAAGTGGATAACTTTACATTTATCCACGTTATACTGCATTTGCCATGTATTTGCCCACTCACTCAACTTGTCTAAATCACCTTGAAGTCTTTTAACATGCTCCTCACCACTCACCTTCTTATTAAGTTTTGTGTCATCAGCAAACTTGGAAACACTATTTTTGGTTCCCTCATCCAAATCATTTACGTATATCATGAATAGCTGGGGCTCAAGCACTGATCCTGGTGGTATCCCACTAGTTACTGTATGTCACTTCAAAAAATACCTATTTATTCCTACTCTGTTTCCTAACTGCTAATCAATTTTCAATCCATGCCAATATATTACCAACTGTTATCAGGTTTTTAATTTAAACACCTTGCAAGCATTCCAGTTTAATGAGATAAACAAGGGAAGTAATTGATTCTTTAATTCATTCAACAATTTCTCCCTTTATTTAACACTTCAGGTACCAATTCAAACTTAAACAGTTGCAACTCATTAACTCTTTTATCGAACTTTAACTGAACATCAACTCTCAACTGAACTTTAACTCTTAACTTCACATTAACTTTAATTGAACCTTAACTTTAATTATTTAACTGAAAATAGATACTACTGAGTTTAGGAAAAACCTTGGCCAAGAAATATCCCCGATGTAGAATCTATCTTCTTCTCTGAGGAAAATTCCTTCAGGGCACATGCTTCTTATGATGGTTAGTCTCTGTAGAGTTGTCGCTGGCAAACAAAAACTTTTATCCACAAATCCTTCACTTGCTTCCAGAAGATTCTCTGTCATCCAACCAACTGTGTAACCAGAAACCGATTACATAGTTCTAATATCTAATGAAATTACTTGTGAATGACGCCATTACGCTTACTTCACATGACAGGTACCACACATAATGGTAATAAAATTCGAAGCCGGAATGCCTGAGTCAATGTAAACAACTTCCTTTATTGGACCAACACAGGAAGCTTCAGATCACAGTTCCCAGACCAAATACCTAACCCAGAGCAACTTTACGACTGGCACCCGGTTTTAATTACATGTTGACCAAAAATCCCGGCATGCTTAACTCTCAACCAGAATAGCCATTTTAAAGCCACTATTGCCAATGTTGTTGTTAAATCATCGTTGTAGCCATTCTTTCACAGTCCACATCCCAATCTTCTGAGCTTTAATTTTGCACATTTTTAAAATTAATTTTACAGATCTTATGTGGGACTTTATCAAAAGTTTTCTGAAAATCCAAATACACCTCATCCACTGGTGCACCGTTATCTATTCTACTAGTTACATCCTCAAAAAACTCCAGTAGGTTTGTGAGACATGATTTCCCTTTCATAAATCTATGTTGACTTTGTCTAATCTTGATATTTTCTAAGTGTCCTGTTATTGCATCCTTTATAATACTCTAGCATTTCACTGCTACTGATGTTAGGCTAACCCGTCTGTAATTCCCTGCTTTCTCACTCCTTTTTTAAATAGCAGTTACATTTTCCACCTTCCAATTTTCCAGGATTGTTCTAGAATCTGCAGAATTTTGGAAGATGACAACCACGCATCCATTATTTCCAAGGCCAACTCCTTTACTACTGACTGAAATCAACATTCAGTCCCATTAATTTCGCCAGCATTATTCTTAGCAGTACCAATTTCCTTCAATTCCTCCTTCTCATTCCTTTGATTCCTCAGAATTTCTGGGAAGTTATTTTTTCTTCCTCCATAAAGTCAGAAATAAAGTAGGTGTTTAAAGGCTCTGTTAGAATTTTTCCTGTTTTGGCCTATAAAGGACTTTTTTAAAAAACAGATATTTATGAGAAGCTTTTACAGTTCACTTTTATGTTGCTTGCAAGTTTACACTCATTTGATTTTTCTCCTCTTTTGCTGAATACTGAACTTCTCCCAATCCTCAGGCTTGCTACTTTTTCTAGCAACTTTATAGGACTCCTCTTTGGATCTAATACTGTCCTTAATTTCTTTTGTAAATTTTGGGCTGCTTTTCTTGTTGTGCTTTTGTGCCAGAAAGGAATGTATAACTGTTGCAGTTCCTTAAATATTAACCATTGCCTATCCACGGTCATGTACTTAATGAAGTTCCCTAATCTAAGTTAGCCAACTCATGCCTCATACCTTAGTAGTTTAGATTTAGGACCCGTGAAAATGCAAACCAAACACTATGGTTTATTTATACAGAAAATTGATTGAGAAGTAGCGGAGTCATGTTAAGCTTGTATTGAATCTTGGTTAGACCACATGAAATGCTGTGCACAGTTCCGGTCACTACATGGTAAAAGAAGATATAGAGGTACTGAAAAGGGTGCAATAATATTATGGGCAGCACGGTGGTTAGCACTGCTGCCTCACAGTGACAGGGACCCAGGTTCGATTCCTGGCTTGGGTCACTGTCCGTGCGGAGTCTGCACATTCTCCGTGTATATCCTCGGTGTTCTGATTTCCTCCCACAGTCTGAAAGACACGGTGGTTAGGTGTATTGGCTATGCTAAATTCTTCCTCAGTGTACCCAAACAGGCGCCAGAACGTGGCGACTAAGGGATTTTCACAGTAACTTCATTGCAATGTTAATGTAAACCTACTTGTGACACAAATAAATAAACTTAAACTATAAAGATTTACAGGTATATCGGAACAGCTTATCAGGGATGAATGAACAGGCTGAGTCTCTTTTCTCTTGAAAAGAAAGGCTGAGAGGTGATGTCAAATAAGTCTTTAAATTTATGAAAAGCTTTGGTAGAGTGAAGTGGGGAACATCAAAACCCAAAACCATTAAAATCAAAGAGGCACAAAGAAATCAAGATGGGAATTCAGAAAATAAAACTCCTTTACTCAGTGAGTGGTAAGAAGCTGGAATTTGTTAACATTAGGTGAATAGAATAGATACAGTTAAGGGGAAGCTAGATAAACATATGACAAGAAAGGAATAGCAAGTGTTATATGTTCTATGTGGATCATTTTGCACCCTCCCCCACTGCCTATATATACTTTTTAAAAATGGGAACCAGAATTGTGCTGCAACATAAACTTATGCCTCAAAGTGCTTCACAGGATTATTATAAAACCAAGTCTGACACAGCACCACATTAAGAAGTCTAACAACACCAGGTTAAAGTCCAACAGGTTTGTTTGGTAGCAAAAGCCACTAGCTTTCGGAACAGGCTGTTCCTTCGTCAGGTGGCTGGGAGTGGGAACTCCCAGGGAGTTGCAGGGAGGTAGATCAGTACAAAGAACAAAACAGCACAGGAACAGGCCCTTCGGCCCTCCAAGCCTGCGCCGCTTATGTGCCCAACTAGACCATTCTTTTGTATCCCTCTATTCCCAGTCTGTTCATGTGGTTATCTAGATAAGTCTTAAACGATCCCAGCGTGTCCGCCTCAATCACCTTGCTTGGCAGTGCATTCCAGGCCCCCACCACCCTCTGTGTAAAATACGTCCCCCTGACATCTGTGTTGAACCTTGCCCCCCTCACCTTGAGCCCGTGACCCCTTGTGTTCGTTGCCTCCGACCTGGGAAAAAACTTCCCACTGTTCACTCTATCTATGCCCTTCATAATTTTATACACCTCTATTAGGTCGCCCCCTCATCCTCTGTCTTTCCAGGGAGAACAACCCTTAAGTAGCTAGGGAATGGAGTTTGGATGGGAACTGAAAACAGTGGTTTGTCTTCCCAATATTTATAAATATTTAAAAAATTATGTAGTGTAATTTTCCATTTATGTGTGACCATCACTTTAGTTATATTACCTCTGGTAGCAGGTATAGAGAATTACCACCCTAGTTTGTTTTATTGCAGAATGGAAGCCATTGCAGAGAAACCTCTACAGGTCTACAATAAGTTGCAGCCATCAAAGGAGATCACAGAACAAATATTCAAGAATCTGGCATCTGTCAGGAAAAGCACAGAGTGTTGATTTGATAGTCTGCAATATTACAGAAGGGTGCCTGGCAACTTTAAACAGGAGTGTGAGAAAGCCATTGCTCACAGGAGTCAACAGTACAAATACTTTGATGTGCTCAGTTTTTTTTATGAGGGTGGAATAGCCATTCGAGAATCTAAAAATATCCCAACTGTCCACTGCTGAACTGCTTCATTGGAGCTTCTGAACTGTGTGTAAGGATCTGAGGAAAGTCTACAAATAAGTCACAAGTCAATCCACCCATAATTCAGATCTATAGAATAGGTATTTATTTCAAAGGAATATTTGAAATAGCCGCTGTATTATTTAACTTTTGATGCACAATTACAGTTTGGTGCCATAGTCAACGCAATCATCTGAATTATAGTTTATAAATGGGAGTGGGAGCAACCAAATCTGAAATAATAGATCAAAGTACAAGAGTTTAAAAACAAAAATAGTTTTAAGTTAAGATCTGGCTGCTTTGTGTGGTACTACTGATTGAAGTAGAAAGCAGTTTAAAATTTGTTCTTGCCTTCTAACAAAGCGTTTCTATTTGGAATGCAACAGCATTTTTACATTAGATATTGTTTCTCTGGGATGAACCAAGGCTTCTGATTCCCACTATTTTCAATATAGCACAATTACACAATGCAGGACTCGGAATTATGTCGCAAAACTATTAGATAGCATAACTTGTTTGTAAATGACAAAACTGAGTTTGAAGAGATACAAAAATAGAAACTAAAAACAAATACACGATAAAGTGATGATGGTTAAAAGTTGTTTTTTGTAAAAGTCTTGGACACTATTTTGATGCGAGAATGATGTCTTATGTACATGTTGAATGTAGAAAGCAATCAGTCTCACCATTATAGAATTACCTTTGCTGTGAAATGGATTGGACTCAATGCACCAGCTCCAGTTCGATTAATTAAGTACGTGAACAGAAGAAATGAAATAAAAACATCTGTCGAAAATATAAGCGTACAAGTGTTACCTTGGGATGAATAAAACTAAGAATAGATAAAGAACTAGGAAACCAAAATAATGCAGATTTATTTTGAATATATTGCAGGTTACACTAGGCATCGGTAATGCAACTGAACATGAAAGAGAGCAAAAAATCTAAGTGCCAATCACTGTCACAAACAGCCTTTTAACAGCTTTTCTTTTAAATGCAGCAAAGCATAATCCAAGCAAAATATAAATATATATGATAATATATATAAACACAATAATATATATAAATATATATATTATTATATATATTAGTGCACACACGCACGTACAGCATCTACAAGAAGCTCAAAATACTGAAAACAATGCTGCATTTTCAAAAAAACAAAACACTGGAACACAACTGTGTGGCTGAAGATGAACTCCAAATATAGTGCAGAGGTCATTTATACTGCATTAAATGCAAAAACATCAATGTGCCAGCCTAAAGCTTGGAGATGATAAATGCTGAAAACAAAAGTCAGCAACGTCATGCATCTTTCAAAGTGCTAATGGTGGTGCCGAAATAAATGTGACTGATCACTACCGTGTTGATCAGCTTTAGTCAACATACCGCTGCTCTGAAATCAGTAACACTAGGTAGAAAATGATACTACTTTAAGTAACACAAAAATGTGCAAGACTAAGCATTGTGCAAAATTCTGCCTCATCACATGGTATTTTTTAGTCTGGGCAATTTTGCAGCCCAGAGTTCAACTACCTCTTTCCAATACTTGGGTTTCCATACAATTATGGACATTTAAGTACTTTATATATAATTCAAGCAGCACTTATATGAATACAAGAAGCATTTACAGCCACTTCTACACATTCTACTCTTCTACAATAATAAACATTTCTAAAAAAAATTCTCATATTGCAGCGATAACCACTATTCAATCTGTGGTTGAAACATAAACTGTGTTTGCCTGTTCAGTTAGGCCAAGATAGGCTAAGAATGAGTGTTTGGGGGAAACAGTATCTGCGGGTGCAGTTTGCTGCTGAGACAAAAGGAATGTAGCTTCACATTTATTTTGTGGAAAAAGTGTAGTCAGTGGAATAAGATGTGTGAGGTCACAGTTCCTGTATTTACCTAGGTGTGCAGAAATACCATTCAAGCCAAATAAACCTAGTGCTGATCCGGTTGAAATTCTATTGTTGCCAGTCACTGACAGTGCAACAGTCTGCAAAGCCTGCGATGCTGACATAACTGAAAGTGGTGAAAGGAGGTTTCTGGGATGTTTGCTGTTTAAGACAGAGTTGCTTTCTTTCAAAGTTACAGGTTGCATTCTCCCTTTCTTCTCCTCTTCCAGATATTCACCATTCTGATGTTTCTTCACATGGCGGCTGAAGACAAATGGATGCGTGGTTGTGAAGAAGCATTCGTCACAGCACATAGTCTGTCGAGGAGAGTGCTTCAGCTTTTTGTGTAGATTTAGATTGTCTTTGCGCTTGCAGCTGTAACTGCACTGGTCACAATGGAAAGGATGCTCCCCAGTGTGCACACGAACATGCTCTATCAGTTTATTGGCCGTCTTGGAGAGATAACCACATTGATCGCACTTGTAGTGGTTGCCAAGGCGATGTTCACGAATGTGCATCTCTAGCTCCAGTTGATTCACTTTCACCACTTGACAGATTCGACACTTGAATTCCATTTTGTAGTGTGTCCTTAAATGGCATTCCATGGCTGAAGGACGGTTTGTGGCATAAATGCAGAATGGGCACCTGTGATATAATTAAAAACAAAGATGAAATTTAAAACTGAGATTTTATCTTACTAGCCATTAGACTGTTGTAGTAGATATGATACCGCAATACAATTATTTGAGATGTATCAAGCATCTCAAAAGTATGAGATGATACATCCAATTAAACACTACTGAATTAATTTCAACATCAAATCAGTAGCAAAATTTCAAACTATGTTTTAATCTAGAGTGTAGTAAAAATGCATCTTCCAATAAGGCACGTTTCAGTATTAAAGATAGAGACTCTTATTAGCAGAGGTTGATAACATCCATTCCTCCAGCTGACTGAAACATGCAGTGGTAGCCACCAACTTACTGGGAATTAAGAGTATGCTTATGTTCCTATAGTTATGAGATACATCCATAGGCAGGTACTACTTCAAGTATGTGCACCTCTAATCAGAAACAATGGTGAGAAGAGGTCCAGATGATGCATTTCAGATGTTATTTAATCCCTTACTATTTTCATTAATTAGTCAGAGTCATGAGGGCACAGGTAATCATTGAACCCAAAGAGTCCATGCCATTGCTTTGTAGACCTATTTGCTAACTGCTCTCTCAATATGTTCTGCCACTTTCAAAGATTTATGCACATGAACCCCCAAGGTCCCTCGACCCAGCATTTTTTAGAACTATGGACGTTAAATTTTTATTACTTCACCCCCTCTGCTAAAATGCATCACCTCACATTTCTCTGTATTAAATTCCATCTGCCACTTGTTTGTCCATTCTATACCATGTTGCAATCAATTGGTATTACCATGTTTGTCACACCTCCAAGTTTTGAAATTTTACACTGTATTCTAATATCCAAGTTAACTATTTATATCAAAAATTACAATTTCTTGAAGTGATTTGCAATGCATCGATTTAAAAAAATATTGTCCTTATTTAAAAGTCCCTCTAAGTTCTTGCTCCACTCTCTGTAACTCTTTCCGCCCAACTTCTCAACTTATACCTTCACTCTTCTGATTCTGGATGTCTCGTCATCAACGCTGATAAATTGCTCAGGCATCATGGTCCAATATTCTGTCATTCCTTTCCTAAAACTCATTACTTGTGTTGCCATATTTCTCTTCACCTTCAAAAGCTTCTCAAAAACTAATCATATGTCCATACCTTTGGTTACCTCCTCTAACTCCTGCCTGGTGTGAGATTAGTCCCTCAACGAAGTGCCATAGGAAATTCTGCTATGTAAGAAGCCCTATTCAAGCATAAATTGTTTATAATTCAGCACTGTAATGATCAATAATTAATTTGGTATAATCACAAACTCGGATTCTATGTGATTTCTACATTTCATATAGAAATTTATGTAAATAAAGGATATACAACGAGGCTTAGTGGTTTACTAAAAAAAGTCTTTACAACTCACCAATGCCACAGTAAACCATCAAGTCAAAGTTGTGCATCCGATTTATATCACATCACTTTATAGAAATTGCAACTTCATGGTTCAAAGTATCTGTTCAAATAAATATTTAGAGAAATGAATAAGGAGAACAAGGACTTATTAATTTTGGAGGTGGGTAGAGGGAAAGACAGTTGCATAAAACTAGCCTTGTCAAAGACATCCAGCACAAAAGATAGCTGGTGCAGACAGGTATTGAAAATGTGTGGCAAAGCTCTAGGTGCAGACACCAAAGGGACTGGCAAGAGAGCATGTTAGGAAAACTGTAAGGATGCAGCAGGCAGGGTGAGGCGAGCTAGACAAAAAACAGACAAGTGCGTCAGAAAATGCAGTAAAGTTGGGATGTGACAAAATCTGGGCCCATTCGGCAAGGTGAGAAATTTAATAGAAAGGTGAAAATACTTTTGTGTATAAGACATTAGTTAGGCATCATCTGGAGTACTGCATCCAGTTCTGGATGCCATACTTGAGGAAGGATGTGAAGTAATTGGAGAGACGACAGAGGAGATTCATTATAATGAATCCAAGAACTGTAGCTATGAGGACAATTTGGAGAGGTTGGGACTGTTTTCCTTGGAGAAAAGAAGGCAGAGAGGAGACTTGATAGAGGTATTCAAGATCCTGTGGGGTATGGACAGGGTAAATAATGAGAAACTTTTCCTACTCATGGGAGCATCATGAACTAGAGGACACAGATTCAAAATAATTGGCAAAAGTAAAAGGGAAGAAGAATTTTTGTTTCACCCAGAAGGTGATTGGAGTCTGGAATGAACTTCCTGAGAGGGTGGTGGAGGCAGGTTCTGAGGTATTTAAAAGGAAATTGGATTACTGTTTGAAAAGAAAGAAGGTGCAAGATTACAGGGATATGGCAGGGGAGTGAAACTAGGTAGAATGTTCTTTCAGAGTTCCAGTGCAGACTTGGTGGGCTGAATGGCCCCTTTTTGCATTGTAACAATTCTGTGATTCTCTTATGAAGTTTAAAAAATGAGAAACTTTATGAAGTTGCTTGTCAGAAGTTTCAATGTTAACTCAATGTTCAGAAGTAAAATGAGAAACTGATTTTTCATAACTGTAAGCCAAACGTGTAATGGGCAAGATGTGTGTTGACACATGGATATTAAGAATAGAAAAACATTTTAATCTCCAGGAATATTCTTCAGCTCAATGAGCACAAGTGATTCATTTATCAGCTTGTGCCAGGAATAATCAACTATTCAACTGAAATAGAGAGAAGAGGGGCAGATTCAATTCAATTGAACAGACTTCAGAAGCGAACACACTAAGCTTAAGCAGAATTTGCCATCAAACGTTGAATGATCTTGCCCCATTGTTTCTAAAATACTCAATTTACAGGAATATTTTCATACATTTAAAAAAAGATTCTTTCTCCTTTATTCCTTCTTCCCAGGTGTTGTTGACATCATAATGGTTCAAATGGCTATTATATAAAAGCAAAATACTGAGAATGCTGGAAATCTGAAATAAAAACAGAAAATGCTGGAAATACTCCTCAGGTTAGGCAGCATCTGAGGAAAAGGAATCAAATCTGATGAAATATCACTGAGCTGAAATGTTAACTCTGTTTCTTTCTCTACAAATGCTGCCTGATCATCAATCATACGTGAATATTGACAGTGAATTTTGCTAACTGTTAGACACATCACAGTAGTCTGATCCTGCTCTTGAAGTAATCTACATATACCCATATTTAGCAAAGGGCATTAAATGAAGACCAACAGGGGAGATTTCTGGCTAATTTCCCCCTCTAAGCCAAGGAGTATGGAGGACAATTTAAACACCTAGGCTGTGATCACCTTACTCAATAGAGCCAGGCTGGGATAGAAGTTGAGATTTGTTTAATATATGATGTGGCGATGCCACATCATACTGGGGTGGACACAGTAAGTCGTCTCACTACACCAGTCCAACAGGTTTATTTGGAATCACAAGCTTTTGGACCGCCGATCCTTCATCAGGCGAGTTGTTTAATATAGATTACTCAGTCACTCCATGCCGTGGCTAGCTGAACCAAAAACAACACTTTTATTCTATTTCATAGAGGTTATTTTTCAATGCACATTATTTTAACCAAAATCAAATTATTTCAGAAAATCAATTATATGTTGATTTCAACCGCTTGCTGTGAATTGCATATAAACCCAACCTGTAATATTCCATTTGCAATTGGGGAAGGGATGAAAAAGGAAGAAGTTAAAATATTTACTGTTTTATTTGTTTTACTTTTTACCTCTTTTCCAGTTTTCTCTCTTTGCTTCATCTCCCCTGAAGATGCTGACTCCTTGCTGAGTAAGATTCTGAAGATGCCCTCCTTGTACTGCCCCAAGGGGCAATTCTTAATCCCCAAAGTAAAAAATGTGCTTTCAAGTCGCCAAAATCCTTTGGCCTTCCATTCATAATATTTCTACAGTTGTTGATCTACTTAACTATTTGCCCTTCTATACCTTTGTTATATGGAAGTCTTGTGGTGCAATGGGTAGCATTCCTGCCTCTGAGCCAGAAGCTCTGAATTCCGAGTCCCAACCTAGGACATGATGGCCAAGGAAGGAGAGTTCATAATGCAGCCAAAAAAAAGTTGACTATCAACTTGCAAATGCTTCCAACATATGCCAATTGAAAGCGGAAAGAGTGAAAGAAATCCCTGGTCAGCAATGTAATGGAAAGAAAGTTGGAGCCTCGATCACCACCAAAAGCTCCAGACTAAACATCATGACCACGATGCACCTATCCATGATACACCTATCCTCAGGAAAAATATTATATAGCTTCCATTCCAAAATTGAGACCATACATTCAGCTGCCTCTCTCTCTGTTTTTCTCTCTCAGTTCCAACCATTCCCTCTCAAGCTCATATTGTTCACCCCGGTGATTTGAAAAAAATGCAGAGTAAAGCAGGAATATCAAAAGTAAAGAAAAAAAATCTAAAGGCACAATATTTGAATGCCTGAAATATTCTCAACAAAACGGATAAATTAACAGCAAAGAAATGAATGGACTTGACCTGATAGCCTCCATGGAATTGTGATTACTGACATAAACAGGACACAAGATACAGATAGGTTAAGTGAGCGGGCAAAAATTTAGCAGACGGAATATAATGTGGGAAAGTGTGAGGTTACCCACTTTGGCAGGAAGATTATAAAAGCATAGTGTAGAATGCTATGGTACAGGGGGACCTGGGTGTCCTCATACACGAATCACGGAAAGTTAGCATGCGAGTGGGATGAATATAAAAATAGGGGAGTCTTGTTACAATTGTACAGGATGTTAGTGAGACCACAACTAGAGTACTGTGTATAGTTTTGGCTTCCTTCATCCTTGCATTGGAAGCAGTTCAGAGAGGATTCTGATTTCTGGGATGACAGGTTGTCTTATGTGGAAAGGTTGAGCAGGTCGGGCCTATACTTGTTTGAGTTTAGAGGAATGAGATCTCATCAAAATGTAAAATTATTCAGGGTCTTGATAGGCTAAATTCCAGGAGGATGATTCCCAAGTCAGGGGAGTTTAGAATTAGGGATCACTGTCAGAATAGGAAGTTGGCCATTTACGGCTGAGATGAGGATAAATTTAATCAAATGTTTGGAATTTTCTGCACTAGACATCTGTGGATGCTCAGTCATTGAGTATGTTCAAGATATGGAATAGTGCAGGAAGGTGTAGCTGAGGTAGAAGATCAGCCATGATCTTATTGAATGACAGAGCAGGCTCGAGAGGCTGAATAGCCTATGCCAGGGCTTCTCAAATTGTGGGCCTTGGCTCGCAGTGGGGTCAAAAGACAAGATTTTGGTGTTGTTAGCTCCAAGGCAGCAATGGCTGCCATGGAATTCAGACTAATTTCTGACAGTTGCAAGGCCCCTATAAATCCTTGCATTTTTTGTTGGTTGCCATGGCGTAATAGACTGCTCTCTGAGGCCTGGCTGCTGCTGGAAAAATAACTCATGAAAAAGTAGGAGTTTGTTTTTGATGTAGAAAATCTGTTTCATCAATAATCAGGATAATCTTGCATCAATAATCACAATGCATTGATAATCATGATTTTATAATATTTGGAATCCTATTGTCGGTAAGGGTGGAATGGAGGAAGAGTTCTTAGAATGCTGTCGGGATAGTTTCCTTGAACAGCATGTTACGGAACCGACGAGGGAACGAGCTATTTTGGATCTGGTATTGTGTAACGAGGTAGGTAGAATTAAGGATCTTATTGTGAAGGACCCTCTTGGGTCTAGTGACCACAATATGGTCGAATTTCTGATTCAGATGGAAGAGGAGAAAGTTTGGTCTCAAACCAGTGTCCTCTGTTGAACAGAGGGAAATATGATAGGATGAGGGATGAATTGGCTAAGGTAGACTGGGAGAGCAGGCTGGCAGGTAGGATAGCTGAGGAACAGTGGAGGATTTTTAAGGAGATCCTTTTCAGTTCTCAGCAAAAATATATTCCAGCAAAAAACAAGGATTGTAAGAAAAGGGAGAACCAGCCGTGGATAACGAAGGAAATAAAGGAGAGTATTAAAATAAAAACAGCTGCGTACAGAGTGGCCAAAAATAGTGGAGAAACAAGTGATTGGGAAAAATTTAAGAAACAACAAAGAGAGATTAAGAAAGCGATAAAGAAAGGAAGGATAGACTATGAAGCTAGGCTAGCAATTAATATAAAAAATAATAGTAAAAGTTTTTATAAATATATAAAAAGGAATAGAGTGGCTAGAGTGAATGTTGGACCCTTGGAGGACGAGAGGGGGGAGTTAATAGTGGGAAATGAGGATATGGCTGAGTCTTTAAATAAGTTTTTTGTGTCGGTCTTCACGGTGGAGGACACAAATAGTTTGCCAAATATTAACGATAGAGGGTTGGCAGCAGGAGAAATACTTAATACAATTAATGTTACCAGAGAGGCAGTGCTGGGTAGACTAATGGGACTGAAGGTGGACAAGTCCCCGGGTCCGGATGGAATGCATCCCAGGGTATTGAAAGAAATGTCAGAGGTAATAGTGGATGCGTTAGTGATTATTTATCAAAACTCGTTGCATTCTGGGGTAGTGCCGGTTGATTGGAAAACGGCTAATGTTACGCCGCTGTTTAAAAAAGGAAGGAGACAAAAGGCGGGTAACTATAGGCCGGTCAGCTTAACGTCTGTAGTAGGGAAAATGCTGGAATCCATTATTAAGGAGGAGATAGCAGGGCATTTGGATAGAAATGGTTCGATCAATCAGACGCAGCATGGATTCATGAGGGGAAAGTCGTGCTTGACGAACATGTTGGATTTTTATGAAGATGTGACTAGGGCGGTTGATGGAGGAGAACCGGTGGATGCGGTGTTTTTGGATTTCCAAAAGGCGTTTGATAAGGTGCCCCATAAAAGGCTGCTGAAGAAGATTAGGGCACACGGAGTTGGGGGTAGTGTGTTAAAGTGGATTGGGGACTGGCTATCCGACAGGAAGCAAAGAGTCGGAATAAATGGGTGTTTTTCCGGTTGGAGGAAGGTAACTAGTGGCGTGCCGCAGGGATCGGTACTCGGGCTGCAACTGTTTACCATTTATATAGATGATCTGGAGGAGGGGACGGAGTGTAGGGTAACGAAGTTTGCAGACGACACAAAGATAAGTGGAAAAGTGAATCGTGTGGAGGACGGAGAAGATCTGCAGAGAGATTTGGACAGGCTGAGTGAGTGGGCGAGGATATGGCAAATGGAGTATAATGTTGAGAAATGCGAGGTTATACACTTTGGAGGAAATAATAACAAATGGGATTACTATCTCAATGGAAACAAATTAAAACATGCTACCGTGCAAAGGGACCTGGGGGTCCTTGTGCATGAGACGCAAAAGCCCAGTCTGCAGGTACAACAGGTGATCAAGAAGGCAAATGGGATGTTGGCCTATATTGCGAGGGGGATAGAATATAAAAGCAGGGATGTCTTGATGCACCTGTACAGGGCATTGGTGAGGCCGCAGCTGGAATACTGTGTGCAGTATTGGTCCCCTTATATGAGGAAGGATATATTGGCATTGGAGGGAGTGCAGAGAAGGTTCACCAGGTTGATACCGGAGATGGGTTTGGATTATGAGGAGAGGCTGAGGAGATTGGGTTTGTACTCGTTGGAGTTTAGAAGGATGAGGGGGGATCTTATGGAGACTTATAAGATAATGCGGGGGCTGGATAGGGTGGAGGCGGAGAGATTCTTTCCACTTAGTAAGGAAGTTAAAACTAGAGGACACAGCCTCAAAATAAAGGGGGGTCGGTTTAAGACAGAGTTGAGGAGGAACTTCTTCTCCCAGAGGGTGGTGAATCTCTGGAATTCTCTGCCCACTGAGGTGGTGGAGGCTACCTCGCTGAATATGTTTAAAGCGCGGATGGATGGATTCCTGAGCGGTAAGGGAATTAAGGGTTATGGGGATCAGGCGGGTAAGTGGTACTGATCCACGTCAGATCAGCCATGATCTTATTGAATGGCGGGGCAGGCTCGAGAGGCTAGATGGCCTACTCCTGCTCCTATTTCTTATGTTATCAATGAGAATCCTATTATATAAATACTTAAGAGTCTTATTACATTAATAATCACGTTCCCATTATATTCATAATCTTAAAGTCATAGAATTCTAATTAGATTACTACTACATTAATAATCAGGGTTCTTTACATTAATAGTGCCTATTGCCTCAACAATCAGGACCTTATTGCATAAATAATCAGCATCCTATTTACCACATTAATTACAGTTCCTATTGCATTAAGAATCAGCTGCCTTTTGTTTCAATTAATAATCAGAGTCCTATTGCATCAATAATCAGGATCATATTACATTAGAGTCATTTGCCATTATGTCAATAAACATGATCAAGATGCTATTAGACTCCAAATACACTAATAATGCATTAACCATCTCCCCCTGCAGCTGAAGCATTCTCTTCAGCTCTCCCCCTACTCAACAATTCTTATACCCCCCCTCCCCAAATTTTCTGGTGATACAAAAGGGTCATCGGGAAAGTACTAGGATTCTATTTCCTATTTATGTTTCTGTGAGATCCATCTCACTGACCATCCAACTTCCCATCCTGTTTTTTTCCAGCTGAGACTGTAAATGGTCCCTTTCCCTCAAATATTATTCCATTTTCTTTCAGAATGATTATCATCTCCAAAACATCTTAACAAACCCACCCTTGGCCCTTGCGTTTAATGAAGAACTACATCCTCCCAGCAATCCTTTCTTTTCCAAAGTTCTTAACACTGTTGTCAATTTCGAAATCCTTGCCCAAAATTCCAGGTTTGAATCTTTCTAATCATGTATCTGTACCCTTGCATAGCACAGAACCAGTCCTAATCAAAGCAGTAAATGACATGCTGTGAGTTGTGCTGTAACCCTCCTCAACCTCTCTGCAGTATTTGATGCAGTTGGCCACACCATCCTATTTTTAATGCCTCGACTCTGTTCATTTCAGTAGGACTGCTCATACCTCAACCCATCTGATGCTGAAATTCTCATTCATGCCTGTGTCATCTCACTCTTGCCTATTCCTTTGGCTGGCCCCCCATCTTCCAGAAACTTCAGCCCCTCCAAATCTTTGTTGCAATATCCTGACTTCACATTGATTCTTGCTCATCCATCATACTGGCTCCCAGTCCCCAAATTCTCCTGTTTTAAAACCCTTGTTTTTAAATCACTTCAGGCCTCCACTCCCTCTTGATCTCGATAACTCAACTTTACAATTACTCTGCCCTATTGTGCCTTCAGCTGCCAATGCAAATTGCTCTGCAAATCTCTCCCTGAACTTTTCCATGACACTCCTCTGTTAAAGCCCTCCTTAAAACCCACCTGGATGACCAAGTTTTAAGTTACCCCACTTAATATCTCCTTTGCTGGCTTGATGTTCATTTTTGCCTGGTTATGCATCTGGGAGGTGCCTCAAGATGTTTTTCTAAGTTAGAGGGACTATATAAATTAAAGTTATTGTTAGTGCTGCCATTGTTGCTCATCATTCGCAATGCATTCTCAGTAATAGTTGGCAGTCAAGGCTGGACTATATTTGGTTACCCACGACACAGGATAGTATGGTTCAAAACATCTAGCAATGGAAAAAATATTTAAAAAAAAATAAAAATGGGCTTAGTTTCTCTAGAGGACAGGATATCTCAGTGACAGAAGTCACTTAGTTCATCCATACCTCTATTGGAAAGTTTGCTTCATATGTAGAACATGATTAGTCATAGTAAATGCACAGGGTAACGGGGATAGATTGGGAGTTGGGCCTGGGTAAGATGCTTTTTTGCAGTGTCTGTGCAGACTCATGGGCTGAATTGCCTCCTTCTGCACTGCAGAGATTCGATGGTTCTATGATTCTACATTTCAAACCTTAGTCTAAGTTTAGCCAGCTATAGTTGCTGCAGCAATGGGAGTGAGTGCTATCACTACCCTCTGGAAAATGAGAAAGAAAATCAGCACCAGCTCTTTTCCTTTATCTAGTGAATCCTACTGGAATTTGCATGTTTGTGTGTATTGGTGAAGTCAGTTTGGACTCAGCTGCAATACCCTTTTGTTAGCTCTCCATGACCACATGCAAAAGGCCATTCATCGTGTACAAAATTGCAATTACTTCTGATTTTTAGTTTTAGGAAACTACTTGCTTTTAGTATTTTGACCGATTTGTGTGAAACAAACTATTTTCAACAGTAACAGGAGCATTTAGTACAGAACAAAGTAAAACAGAAAATGCTGGAAAGCTTTGACAAAGCAACCAAAATCTGTGCATAAAGGAAAATATATTAGGTTATTATTTCAGGTCTATGATACTTTGTCAGCACCCAACTCTGATGAAAGGTCATGGATCTGAAACTGAACCTAACATTTTGCTATTCATCAAGAATGATGTCTGGCATGGAGCATTTTCAATATTTTCTATCTATTTCAGATTTCTTGCATTTTGCTTTTTTGTACTGAACAAATTGGACGATCTTCTCATTCCTATATTTTTTTTAAAAACATCGAAGTTTCTAAAAGCCAGTATAAATTTAGCTTGCATCAACACCCAAAGGTTAAAAAATAATTTCTGCTGATAATTTCCTAAATGTCAGACCCTGAGAATGGTAGACTACATCCCAGCTTTCCTTACTTGAGTCCTCCAGTAGATACGTTATGGCATTTTTTGTGCTCCACAAGTTGCTCTGACGTTTTCAAAAATTTGTGACAGATGTCACACTCATACATCCTGGTAATGAGGTGGATCTGTAGATGTCGTTCATACATCATCTTTGTTTTACAAACAAAGTTACAGAAGATGCACTCAAAACCTAAGGATTAACACAAGCACCATAATTATAAATCTAAAAGTGAACATATTAGGACAGGGTGGATTTGAAAATATTTATACAATGCTGGGCATATAGCATAGTACATAATAAATGGCATTAGGTTTTACTGACAAGTCCTGATAAAAAACAGTAATTAAGTTAATTGAGTTATGCTTAGCCATGCTATGATGGGAGTTGGAAAGGTACAAGGATTACATCCTCCAACAGCATTAGCTGTTTTTATATTGACTTAGTGTTGTCGGCCCAGACATGCAGATTTCATGCAGTACGCAGCAATTGCAGAATAAACTTGTCAGATTTGCTTAGACTGACACCATGCACCTGTGTTACTGATACAATCTCCAACAGTAGAAAACCTCAGAAGCCTGAATTCACCATTTAAGGAACCAGGAAGTTACATTTGGGCTCTTCCTTGTCATCCCAACTCAAACATCATTTATTGCGTTTATACTTTAAGAACAGTTTCAGTAAGCAGACCGAATCTCTTGAAAGCTGAAACCTACACCTATATACTCTGCTGTGTATCTATTAGTACAATCCATGTCTGGCAATTAACCCAGAAATGTGGTAATTGCTTCCTTCATAATGGGATATTCATCACTTCCTCCTGTCACCTCCCAAAGTGAAAATAACATACTGTTGAATCACTGCATACAATTTAAAAGTACATGTTTATTTATAGATAAAATAATGTGCACAAGGAGAAAGATTGGTGAGGTGATAAACAGCAATGTTAAACTCACACAGAAACCAGGCTGTTCAAAAAGGTAATGGAACTGAATATCCAGTCACTTTATCCAAGGATAAATTCCATCATACATTCATCCATTATCCATTCATCTGGGATCTCTGTTACTGACCGTGCCAAATTTATTGGAGCAGAAGGCAATTTCTTAATTTAAATACCCCAGGTAGGGGTCCACGGCATTCGGGGTATCAAATACTTGCCTTCCCCAAGAGACTTGTGGGTTGTAGGGGCAGGGTAATGAAATGTTACGAATCTGCTCTTACTTCCCTTCCCAACCCCTCCCCCAACCACCACCACTGCAAAGCCTTGCTTCTTTGTGAATTCATTCCTGGATGCCAAAGTGAGCCCCATACCTGTCATTGGGTGAACGCGTGCTGTGTCTTACTCAATTTATCTGTCCATCAATGTTCTGCCAGGCCAGGGATGTGGAAACCCTGGTTTGTGAGTCTCTGCCCTCTATTAGATATATTTCTCCAAGAAAGATATATTTCTAATAAAAACGGATAAGGGGATATGGGGAACAGGGGGGAGGTGGATTTGAGACCAGGGAGAGATCAGCCAGTCTCTGATTGAATGGCGGAGCAGGCACAAAGGGTTGAATTTGCCTACTTCTGCTCCTAATTCCTATGATGCCAGCTAAATGCTGCTGAGGAGAAAGGTGGCTTCCCACAGGGTTGCATAGAAGTTCCAGGGAAAAGTTGGGGACCTCAGGCATTGGGTATTTAGGTCCTTTTCTAAATTGCAACTCATCCTATCAGATTCTTGTCAGGGTTTAAAATTTTCTATATCCTTTCTATAATATAGCAACCAGAACTGCACATATTACTCTATATACAATCTAACCAAGGTTTGATACAAGTTTAGCATAACCTCTCTATTTTTATGTTATACTCTTTAGAAACAAATCCTATTGTTTCGTCTGCTTTATGGCCTGTGACACAACTTTTAATGATTGGTGTATTTGTATTCCGTGATCCTCTCGTTCCTTTATTCCACCTAGGCTTGCACCTGGCAAGTAATAAATGACATATCTATACTTCCTATCAAAATGTATTATCTCATTTATCTGTATTAAACTTCATTTCTCAATTTTCTGCTCATTTCGCAAGTCTATTAATGTCCTCCTGCAATTTGTTGCAGTTCTTCCCACTGTTGATTATCATCCCTGCCCCAAATTTGGTGTCATGCATCCATTTGGCAATTGTGTTTTTGATTTCAAAGTCCAAATTATGAAAACAAATTGTGAACAAAAGGGGTGTCAGCACTTTCCACCTTCTGCCACTCTGAGTAACTACATTTCATTCCCTGCCTTATTTGAAGCCAACTAGCTTCCATTCTCCTCCTTGTTCCCTGACCCCACATTCTCTGACTTTATTCATTAGTTTATAATGGGCACCTTATACAAGAAAATCCAAATAAATTAATCTTCTGCATTACCAGTGTCAACTCTCCCGGTTATCTCCTCAAAAAATTCAATAAGGTTGGTCAAGCAAGATTTGCCTTTTTGAAATCCATGCTGATTATTATTAAATTTTTAATTTCTTTTCTTCTCTCCTTTAGTAGGGATTCCATTATCTTTCCTACCATTGACGTTAGCTGACTGGTCTACATTTCCCTAAAGTGGGAATTACACAAATTATCTTTCCGTCTTCTGGCACTCCATTTCTTTCAAACAAGTTATTAAATATAAACAGTAACGTCTCTGCTATCTTTTTCTAGACTCTTAAAATACGTAATGTAATCCACCCAGACCAGAGGCCTTATCCTCTTTGTGTTTGTTCAGCTTATTCAATATAGCCCTCTTTTTAAAAATATTTAAATGCACTTCTCATTACTCATCGCATCATTCAATATCATGTCTACCTGTTTGATCACCCTGATAAATACCAAAATAAATACCAAATACCAAAATAAAATAAGATTTCTGCCACCGATCTCTCGTTCCCTGTGGTATTATCCTGTCAGCTCTTTGATATTTTTATTTCCATCGCCCTTCCTTTTTTTAGTGGATGCGACTATTTTATGTTCCTTGGTAATTTAATTTCACATCATACTTTTTTTTAACAATACTAATTGTTTTTTTTAAAAAACATCTCTCTTAACTTCTTCGCATTTTCCCCTATCCTGCATTCCTCTGCTATCTAAGTGTATAATGTATGCTCCTTTCCTAACCCTCACTGTTCCCGAATGCCTTTATTCATCCGTGGGGTCCCATGACCTTAAAACCAGTTTTACTCCAATTTATTAACTTCACTATCATAAGTCTTCCGCTGTTATCATTTTGAAGCATACTTTTATTTTGATAATTGCTTTGGTTCATTCCTGATTACTAGATTAATAGCAAATCTTCCCTGGTTGTGCTTTTCACATACTGGGCTAGAAAGGAGTTTTGTACATATTGTAGGAACCCCATTCCTTTATCTGCATTATTTGCCTCTCCTGCCCAACTTTTCAGTGGTTGAAATATGTTGATTTTTCATTTTAAAAAAAATTCAATTCCCTATTTCATCTGCATATTTCTTCCTCCATCTCTCTTCCTCTTTAGGTGGCCTGTATCCTCCATTTATGCCACCATATGTCAAACCTTTAAACAATTACTGAGGAGATGCAAGAACTATAGACACAAGGATAAATATTTGCAACCTTTGCTGTGCACTATCATAGAAATCATAGAAACCCTACAGTGCAGAAGGAGGCCATTCGGCCCATCGAGTCTGCACCGACCACAATCCCACCCAGGCCCTACCCCCACATATTTACCTGCTAATCCCTCTAACCTACGCATCTCAGGACTCTAAGGGGCAATTTTTAACCTGACCAATCAACCTAACCCGCACATCTTTGGACTACTGCCACAACCCCGGTGTAATTTCACGTAGCCCATTTGATCAATGCTTCATCCACCACTGATGCACAGTGACAGCAGTGTGTACCATATACAAGATGCACTGCTCCCTGAACAACACCTTGCAAATTGCAACATAGGAGCAGGAGTAGGCCATTAGGTCCATCGAGCCTGATCTGTCATTCAAACAGATCATGGCTGATCATCTATCTCTTCGTCATTTTTCCCCACTATTTCCATATCCCTTGATGTCATTACTACTTGGAAATCTATCCTTTCTGTTTTGAATATGCTCAATGATTAAATTTCCACAGCCCTCTGGGATTGAGAATGCCAAAGATTCACCACCCTCTAAGTGAAGTGATTCCTCCTCATCCTCATCTTAAATGACTTGCCCCTTATTCTGAGACTGTGTCCCTGGTTTTGGATTCACCAGCCAGGGAAAACATCCCAGCTATATTTATCTGTCATGCCCTATAAGAATTCTATAAGTTTCAATGAGATCACCCCTCATACTTCAAAACTCAGGCCAAGTTTCCTCAATTTCTCCTCATAAAACAACCCCACAATCCCAGGGATTAGTCTGGTGAACCTCCATTGCACTCTCTCTATTGCAAGTATATCCTTCCTTGGATAAGGAGAACAAAACTGTACACAATACCCAAGATGAGGTCTCACCAAGGCTCTATACAATTGTCACAAGACATCTTTACTCTTGTACTCACATCCGCTTGTGACGAAGACCAACATACCATTTGCCTCCCTAATTGCTTGGTGTACCCGCATGCTAGTTTTTAGTAACTTATGAGAGACGACTTCACATTGTATATTTTTATGAAATATATATAATATATATATATACATTCATTGTTATTTCTAAGATTTTAAAACTGAACAAAGACCTTTAAAATAGCTAAAGCTATATCTGTCTGTGACCCCAAACAAATGAAGCTACTTGACAGTTTCAGGAAAACACACACTCCGTTATCTCGGAGAAGATACTAATGACCACCTGCGGGCTGTGCAGCCCAATTTTAAAGAGAGATATATAAAGGCTGTCTGCACTTAATAATCCAGGCTGGCCAGAAGGAAATAGATTGTCTAATCAGACAAAGGCCCCATAACCTGCCTTTCACTTCTCAATGGCTGAGACATATTCCAGCCTTCGGAATCAAGATGATGGGTACACATTCTTTGACAAAGACCTGGAGGAGCAGTGGGAATCATGGAATATGGGCCTACAGCTTGCGGAACAAGTAATATTGCCTTGCTGAACTGTATAGCTCAGTCTGTTGTTTACCATCTCACAGGCAAGGAGCGCTGACCAGGTGAAATACATAGCCTCCATGAAGTCTGTTTCTGCTGGAAATTCTGTGCGGTCAGCTGATTCATCTCTGCATGCCTATCTCATCATATGGAAGTTAACGCCACTGGAAAAGTGAATTATCCAGCAGCAGCTTACAGCCCAAAGACCTGCATGAAGTAAAACCTCATTGGACTTTGATTCTGGAATCTGGAACCCACGTGAAACAATATTTAGTTTCTAGGTCTCAGTAGCGTAATACCTTCTTTTCTTTGTCTCTTACCTTTTACCATTTGAATGTGAGGGGGACATTGCGAATCTTCTTTTCACACACAGTTGTTTACAAATAAACTAACCTTTTGAATTCACCCTATCTCGAGTTTGCTGCGAGGTTTAAAAATAGCGGGGAAATGAATTTAAAAACACCTTTCTGTTTACAGACAAGTTGTGAGAGGAGAAATTAGTGCTGTTTGTATTATACCACCTCCTGTCTGTAACAGACACATGAACAAGGACACCCAAGTCCCTTTGCACATCAACTTTTCCCAACCTCTTACTATTTAAGAAATAGTTTGCCTTTTTGTTTTTTCTCCCAAAGTGGATAATTTCACACTTATTCTGCCATGTTCTTGCCCACTCTAGCCTGTCCAAATTCCCTTGAAGTCTCTGTGCATCCTCCTCACAACTTACATTCCCATCTAGTTTTTTTATCATCAGCAAATTTGGAAATATTACATTTATAGAACATAGAACAGTACAGCACAGAACAGGCCCTTCGGCCCACGATGTTGTGCCGAGCTTTGTCTGAAACCCAAATCAAGCTATTTCCTCCCTATCATCCCGAAGTACTCCATGTGCCTATCCAATAGCTTCTTAAATGTTCCTAAAGTTTCTGACTCCACTATCCCTGCAGGCAGTCCATTCCACACCCCAACCACTCTCTGAGTTAAAATCCTACCTCGGACATCCTTCCTATATCTCCCACCATGAACCCTATAGTTATGCCCCCTCGTTACCACTCCATTCACCCGAGGAAATAGTCTTTGAACGTTCACTCTAGCTTTCCCCCTCATCATCTTATAAACTTCTATCAAGTCTCCTCTCAACCTCCTCCGCTCCAAAGAGAAAAGCCCAAGTTCCCTCAACCTTTCCTCATAAGACCTACCCTCCAAACCAGGCAGCATCCTGGTAAATTTATTTATAAATTTATTTATTTTAAATTTATAAATTTATTTATTCCCCACTTCCAAATCATTGATATAGATTGTGAACAGCTGTGGACCCAGCACTCTACCATGTGGTACCGGATCATCCTGAGAATCAATCCTACTCTCCACTTTGTGTCTGTTAACCATAGAAAAATTACAGCACAGAAGGAGGCCATTCAGCCCATCTTGTTCATGTCAGCCCAAGGAAACCCAGGTGCTCTTTCTAATCCCACCTTCCTGCACCCTGTCCATAGCCCTGTAGCTAACAGCACTTGATGTGCAGAGTTTAGGGTTTCTGCTTCCACCACCAACTTGGGCAGCGAATTCCAGACACCCAGCACCACTCTCTCTCTTCCCCTCAATTTTGTACACCTCCATCAGGTCACCCCTCAGCCTTTTTTGTTCCAAGGAAAATAACCTCAATTTATTCAATCTCTCCTCCTAGCTACACTTTCCTAGCCCTGGCAACATTCTCGTAAGCCTCCTCTGCACTCTCTCCAGAGCAATTACCTTCCTGTAATATGGTACCAGATTTGCACATAATACTCCAGTTGTGGCCCAACCAGTGTTTTATACAATTTATTTCAATCCGTACCAGAATATTACCACCAATCCCATGTGCTCTAATTTTGTTTACTAACCTCCTGTGAGGGACCTTGTCAAAATACATCTGAAAATCCAAATACACTACATCCACTGGTTCTCTTGCATCTGTGCCGCAAGTGGCATCCTCAAAAAGCTCCAAAAGGCTTGTCAAATATGAGTTTCCTTACATGAACCCATGTTGACTGCCCAATCATATATTTTCTAAGTGTCCAGTTAGACTCTCACATTTTCCCTACTACTGATGTCAAACTAATGGATCTGAAGTTCTCCATTTACCTGCTCACTCTCTTCTTAAATTGTGGGGTTACGTTTTCTACTTTCCTGTTTACAGAAAGCTTTCCAGAATCTTTAGAATTTTGAAAGATAACCACCAATGCATCAACAATGTCTATAGCCACCTCCGCCAACACTCTGGGATGTAACTTATCTGGTCCAGGGGATTTCTCAACTTCCAATCCAATTAATTTCTTTCAGTTCCTTATTTTCACAAGTCCCTTGATTCCCTGTACTGCCATCGCTTCACTGCATTGGGTCAAAACCTTGGAATGTCCTTCCTCACATCACTACACCAGTTCAAGAAGACCACTCACCACCATCTTTTCAAGCGCAATTAGAGATGAACACCTGATACTCTCGCCTTGCCAGTATGCTCATACACACTGAAAAAGTACAAAAAATTCTGATTGTCCAATCAGGGCGGTACAGTGGTTAGCACTGCTGTCTCACAGCGCCAGGGACTCGGGTTCAATTCCCGGCTTGAGTCACTGTGCTACACATTCCCCCCATGTCGGTGTGGGTTTCCTCTGGGCGCTCCAGTTTCCTCCCACAGTCTGAAAGACATGCTGGTTAGGTGCATTAGCCATGCTAAATTCTCCCTCAATATACTCACACAGGTGCCGCAGTGCGGCGACTAGGGGATTTTCACAATGACTTTATTGCAGTGTTAATGTAAGCCTACTTGTGACAAAATAAATAAACTTAAACTTAATGTATAAAGGTGAAGCAGAAAGAAAACCAAAGACTATAGGAAAGATTATGTCCTCTGATATTCAGGGAGATTTCTGTCTTTATATTATGTGGTTTCAGATGGTTATGGCAAATCAAATTTTAAAAAGAATGGTCTTCACGGAGGAAGATATAGAAAAACTAGGGAACCAAGGGACTTGTGAAAATGGGTAACTGAAAGGAATTAATATTAAAAAGAGGTAGTTCTCGCAAAATTAACTGCATTGAAAGCTTATGAATCCCCTGGCCAAATGAGCTATATCCCATCGTGGTGAAGGAGGGGTGATAGAGATAGTGGATGCATCTTTCAAAATTTGATAGATTCTGCTACATCTCTGAAAGGTTTGTGTGAGAACCTTATTGTTCTGCAGCAATAACAGGTAACCAGCTGCATGCAATCTGATCTAGTCATTACATTCAACAGGAAATATTGACGCTAAATGGGTTTACTTTGTTGTTCCAATGTGCATTGGACAACATGAATTCTGAGAATAACCCAATATTGGCAGCAAACCACATTGAAGGAAATGTTTAAGGAAATAATAAATATAGAGATATTTTTAGAAGAAAAAGTGGGTTTGCACTAAATTGCATCTCTTATAATTATTCCAATTTGCTTTGTATACAATGAATTGCTTTTAAGTGCAGTCACTGTTACATAGGCATTTACCCACAGTAACACTTCACAAATTGTAAAGAGATGCATCAATGTCTTTTAGTGTAATTGGTTGACATCTCATTTATCAAGGTGAATTGTCAGTATATTTACTTGAAAATAGATCATTTATTTATTTGTTCATTGGATGTACACATGGCCAGCTAGGTCAGCATTTATTGCCCATCCCTAATTGCCTACAAGATGGTGGTGTTTAACTTCCTTCTTAAACCGCTGCAGGCCATGTGGTGTCCACAATAATATTAGGGAGGGTATTCCAGGATTTTGACCCAGCAACAGCGATACAGTTCCAAGTCAGGATGGTGTGTGGCTTGGAGGGGAACCTGCATGTGGTGGCACTCCATGAATCTGCTTCTCTTGTCCTTCTAGGTGGTAGAGGTTGTGGGTTTGGAAGGTGCTGTCAAAGAAAACTTCATGAGTTGCTGCATTGCATATTGTAGTGGTGGAGGGAGGGAGTGAATACTTAAGATGGGGTGCTAATCAGCTGGGCTGCTTTGGCTGGATCATGTCAAGCTTCAAATATTGCTGATGCTCCACTCATCCAGGAAAGTGGAGAATATCCCATCACACTCCTGACCTGTGCTTTGTAGATGGTGGACAAACTTTGGGGAGTCAGGAGGGGGGTTAATCATCATAGGATTACCAGCTTTGTACTTGTTCTTGTAGCCACTGTGTTTATATGGTTGGTCCAGTTAGGCTTCAGGCCAGTGATGAATCCCTGGATGCTGATGGTGAGGGATACAATGATGGTAATGACATTGAATGTCATGGGGAACGGTTAGATACTCTTTTTGGAGATGCTCATTACCTGGCACTTGTGGCATTAATGTTACTTGCCACTTATTAGCCCAAACCTAAATGTTATCCAGATCTTGATACATATACATACACGAGTGATGCTGAATATTGCACATTCAACATCCCCAATTCTGACCTTACGATGGATAGGCCTAGGACACTACGCTGAGGAACTCTTGTAACAATCCCTTGGAACTGAAAATATTGACCTCTAACAATCACAACCTTCTTCTTTTATGCGAGCTACGACTCCAACCATTGGAGAGTTTTCACTGATTACTATTAACTTGGGTTTTTGTAGAGCTTTATGATGCAACACTTGGTCAAATGCTATCTTGATGTCAAGGACAGTCACCATCTGTGATGCTAGGGACCTTAGGAGGAGGCCAAGATGGATCATCCTCTCGGCAATTCTGGCTGATGATGGATAGACTTTGAATAATCAAGCAACTGAAAACAAATGCTTTGGGCTTGTCTTTTGCACTGATGTGCTGGGCTCTCCCATCATTGAGGATGGGGATATTTGTAGAGCCTCCTCCTCCTGTTAGTTGTTTAATTGCCCATTACCATTCACAGCTGGATGCAGGACTGCAGAGAGCAGATCTAATAAGTTAGTTGTGGGACCATTGAGTTCGGTCTATTGCATGTTGCTTTCGCTGCTGGCATGCAAGTCATCCTGTATTATAGCTTCACCAGGTTGACACCTCATTTTTAGATACTACTGGTGCTACACCTGGCATACCTTCCTGAACTATTCAATGAACCAGGGTTGATCCCCTGGCTTGATGGTAATGATAAAATGACAGATATACCAGGTCATGAGGTTAGATTGTGGTCAAATAAAATTCTGCTGATGGCCCAAACTGCCCAATGGTTGCCCAGTTTTCAGTTGCTTGATTATTCGAAGTCTATCCCATTTAGCACAGCAGTAGTGCCAGACAATATGATGGAGACTATCCTCAGAGTGAACATGGGACTTGGTCTCCACAACGAGTCTGAGGTAGTCACTCCTACCAATCCCGTCATGGGCAGATGCATCAGCAACAGCTAAATTGGCAAGGACAAGGTCAAATAGATTTTCCCTTTTTGTTGGTTCTCTCGCCACCTGCTGCAGATCCATAGAAACCCTACAGTGTAGAAAGAGGCCATTTGGCCCATCGAGTCTACACCGATCACAATCCCACCCAGGCCCTACCCCCATATCCCTACATATTTACCTGCTAATCCCTCTAACCTACCCATCTCAAGACACTAAGGGTCAATTTTAGCATGGCCAATCAACCTAACCCGCACATCTTTGGACATCCAGTCGAGCATCTATGTCTTTTAGGGCTTGGTCAGTAGTGGTGCTACTGCACCACATTGAAGTCCTGCACCCAGAGCACATTCTGTGCCCTAAAACATGTCTCATGAAACAAGACCCTTTACACACATTTTAGGATAAAGTGTTAAGCTATTTTTGTTATTGAGATCCAAAGCCTGTGGACAAATTAGATTTAATCTCATTTTAGAGATTTACCAAGAAACAAATCTAATTGTTTAATCAAAAGGTTCTGTTGCTCATTTCACTATGCAAGCAATACAATTTAAGAGTTTCTCAACTCCTTGTTGACAAGTCGTAGCTTATTTTTTAAATTAAGCACTGTGCTGCTAGACACTTTCTATATCTTTGACTTCTGTTATTTAAGCTGTAAATAACTATAGCCAAGTATTTTTGACATCAGAGTTTTGGTCTGAAAGCAGATTGATCCACCTTCGGGAATAACAGGAAAACATAATGAACAAACGATTAGGAAATAACTATTAAACAAGGGTACTTTATTCCTTACACAGCATGTATATGAATGAAGATTTTAAGTCACGGGAGATTCGGTCTGTTTGTGGAAAATGCTGTCCAGGAATGTGAACACAGGAGTGTTGGTGTAAAACCCAAACCCTGTTTCTTTCCATTGAAGTTGAAACCATTTCTTTGCAGCAATCAAAATTCTAAGTTTTAATATCTTAGCTGACCAAAAAAAAATTCTTTAGACTATGTTCCTGACATTCTGATATTTTGACACCTGCAGTAAATGGAATACAGTTCCATGCTGAACAATATGCTGCATTCACTTGCCGTCACTTTCTTAGATATCTGCATAGTTTTCTTGCAGACTTATGGTCTCCTGTATTTTCTTCAGAAACTTACTGAAAGACAGCATCTAATTAAATCCTAGCTACTTCTACACCATTCCGACTTGTCACATCTTAATATTCAGCTGCATGGCACGAGGGTCTCGGGTCTATGAATAAGAAGCACCTCCCCATCGACTTGGCTTCCAGTTTAAAGTGCTAAAGTCGCCCAACACAAGAAGGGAAAAATAATGTAACCAACCGGGTACAATTATCATGGAGATAAAAATCTTCAATTTGATTCTTCAGCCAATAAACACTTTCTCACCTTTCTCAGGTTTTTCCTCAGAAGCGGATATAGATGACCTACTGAATGCCATTGGAGAGTTGAAGGGAGTGGTTTGCTCCTCTTTGGTGAAGTCAGAATTGGGAATTTCAAATTCAGTAATAGAATCACAAAGTGCTGAAGATGAAGATAACGAGGATGATGACGATGAAGAGGAGAATGTTGGTGCTGTCTTGGAATCACTGATGGGGCTAAGACAAGAGGGCACTTGAACGTTCTCACCTATAGAAATGCCAAATACATTGAAATTAAGACTCAGAAAAAGTTCTGCCATTAACTTACACACATATTTCAGCATGAACAAAAGTGACAGCCTCTTTGACAATTCAATGTGGGGACTCTTCAGATCTTTGTACTTTGGCAGGTGATAAGGTGAGACATAAAAGAATGTAAATGACCAGCACCGATCCCTATGGTGCACCACTGGACACAGGTTACCAATCACAAAAACAACCTTTGACCATCATCCTCTGCCATCTGCCACTAAGCTAATTTTGGATTAAATTTGCCAAATTACCCTGGATCCCAATTTATCCTGACCAGTCTCCCATGTGGGACCTTGTCAAAAGCCTTACTGAGGTCCATGTAGACTACATTAACTGCACAACCTTCATCTAAACACCTAGCCAGTTCCTCAAAAAGTTCAATCAAATTTGTTAAACGTGATCTCCCTTTGACAAAACCATGCTGACTATCCTTAATTAATCCTTGCCTCTCAAGTGGAGATTAGTTCTGTCCCTTAGAATATTTTCCTACCACTGATGCTAGACTCAATGGCCTGCAATTATCTGTTTTTTGTCTACTTTCCATCTTGAATAATGGTACTGCATTAGCGGTCTTCCATCCTCTGGCACCTTTCCTGAGTGTTGTTAGATTTCTTACTGTGTTTACGACCTTTCCTGAGGCCAGAGAGGATTTGAAAATGAGCCCCTGCAATCTCCTCTCTTGCCTTACACAATAGCTGAGGATACATCTCATGCGAGCCTGGGGATTTATCCACTTTTAAGCCTGCTAAAACCGCTAACACCTCTCAATACTAATCTATTCAATTCTTTAATTGTATGTGTGCTTGTGCCACTGATTGGCAGTCACAAGTTAACCCATTCCACATTCTGTGAATTTCAGCATTCGCTGTGAGAGGTCACAGGTGTACTGCATCCAAGACAAGGGCCAAACATTTCAGAGCTCACCAGGCCGCTCAGCATGTGTTGTTGTAGTAGTGGTGTCCTCATTGGCCATTCTCTCCTCCCGCCTTCCCTGTCAAAGGTGCAGCTGCTGGGTTCGTTGTTTTGAGATCACACTTTTCCAAATGACTGGGTTGAATGGTGGGGTTGACCATAGAGGGGGGCTCCTCATGGCCAGGGTGACATTGGCATGACTAATGTGTCTCTGTCCCGTCAATGAGAGGGAAGGTGAACCAGTGGGCTGATATCCTCACAGATGTGAAATGGAGGCAGCACCGTTTGTCAGCATCCAACCTTTACGTGCTTGATGCATGCGCGCTGTTTATGCAGCAGGTTAGGGAGAAATGGAATGAGAGCAGGGAAGCACCAAGAGGATGCAGGCACTTAGGTTTAATATATTACAGAAGTGCTCACATACTTACATGAGTGCTCACTATGTACAAGTGGTTAACAACACCTGTTACACTTGTGCAACTATAACTTTGTAACCTTCCTAACCCTGCTGTTTTACACGTCCTCTTGTCTGAGATGACCTTGGCGGGCGTCCTCTGGAGGGACGAGACCTGGAGGGCTCTGGCCTGCTTTTGGAAAGCACAGGTGGCGCCACTCTCATCTATGTGTGGGGGTGGAGCCAGAAGGACTGGACATCCCCAGGGTCTCTTGGGTGGAAGGCCCAGGCCATGAACCAGCTGTAATTTGGAGGCCCCGAGTTCCTCCTTGGATGGAGGGGCAGTTGGAGTGAGATCCAGAAGCCCACTGACACTCATGGATGTGTACAAGTGCGTGCATGCACCATGCTGTTGATGTCCTGAACCATGGGGTTCATGGTCTTAATGCAGTGGACAACCCTGCCATGGAATGAATGCCCTGCACCAAGGTCTCCACCTTGGCCACCACACTTGCAGTGTTGGCCTGGTTGCTTTGCAGTGTTAGCACAATCTCCTCAGACAGGAGGTGATGGAAGTCCTCCAGTCGGCCTTGCAATCCGAAGAAGTTGATATTCCTTCCTGATGTGACTTTGCCTTTGTAGCTCCAGAAGTTGAAGGATGACCAAGTCCATAGGCAAGTCATCTGACTGGGGATCAGCAGAGTCCTGGCCTCCAGTAGTCCTCTTGAGTGCTGGATCCCTAGAATGTACCGGCGGCGTCCGCTTGCTGTGGATCATCAGAAGTGAGATCCTCATGTTAGTAATCCAGAAGCGTGTCAACTACCAATTCCCATCGAGGTGTGTGTTTCTTTGTTGGTGAAGAGTAAGGGTGACAGCTGTGATGCCTCTTCCATGGCAATGTCTGAGAAATCATCAGAGCTGCTCGCCTGGCTAGTTTCCAAAGCTGCACTTGTGGATGGACAGGACTGCTCTGTTGATTTTCCTGCAAAGGAAGGGAGATGGCATTAATACATGGCAGGGCCATGAGGATTGGAGAGAGGAAACTCATACGAAGCTCGCCAGAAGGAGTGTGTGTTGTGGGTCCTCATTTATTTCTCTTGCGCTCACTTCGTCCTCTGTGTCCTCTTCCTCCCTGGCAAGCTGGAGGGCTCTCTCCTGCAACAGTGAGAGGATTCTCAGTTCAGGTATACCTCTGTGCTTACTCCTTTTTATTGTGAGCCAGCTTGTCCTCCATGGAGACAGATGGGAAGAGTGTAAACAGGACATGATGGGTGTAAGAGTGGGTGGGTGAGTGTTGAGAAATTAGAAAAGTGACTTACCAAGGCTGCATGGAAGCATGAATTCATTCATCTTCTTCCCGCATTAGATGCCTGTTCTCTAGTGCAGGGAATTTACGCTTACCAGTGCTGCCATTGCCGATCAAGTGGGCTTCTTTGTTCTGGATGGTTTTGAGCTTCTTGTGTCCTATTGGAGCTGCTCTCATCCAGATCCAGAACTTTGCTTTATTTAACGAGTTCAACTGTTTTGAAAAATTCTTTCGTGGGTTGTGAGGATTGCCGGTAAAGTCAACATTTATTGCCCAAGCCCAATTGCTCTTCAACTGAGAAGCTTGCTAGGCCATTTCAGGGGAGTCAACAACATTGCTGTGAATCTGGAATCACCCAGACCGGGAAAGGACGGCAGATTTCCTTCCCTAAAGGACGTTAGTGAAGCAGGTGGGCTTTTGCAACAATCCATGGTAGTTTCATGGTCACCATGACTAAAACTAGCTTTAGAATCCCTACAGTGCGGAAGGAGGCCATTCGGCCCATGAGCCTGCAACGACAACAATCCCACCCAGGTCCTATCCCTGTACCTCATGTATTTATCCTGCTAATCCCCCTGACACTAAGGGTCAATTTATCATGGCCAATCAACCTAACCCACGCATCTTTGGAGTGTGGGAGGAAACCGGAGCACCCGGAAGAAGCCCTCGCAGACACAGGGAGAACATGCAAAGCTCCACACAGTCACCCGAGGCAGGAATTGAACCAGGGTCCCTGGCGCTGAGAGGCAGCAATGCTAACCACTGTGCCACCGTGTCACCCTTTTAAGTTCCAGAATCTATTAATTGAGTTTAAATTTCACCTGCTGCCATGGGATATGAACAAATATCCCCAGAGCATTAACCTGGACTTCTGGATTACTCCAGTGACATTATGACTACACCACCTCTAGTCCCATATGGAGTGGATTAAATTTGTTTAAGATTGACATTTGTGATAGTTCAGCAGATGGATCATTCACTCAATACTTCTGGCTGAAGAAGACTGCAGATTATAGAATCATTATACAGTGCATCCTACAGTGCAAAAAGAGGCCATTCAGCCATCAAGCCTGCACCACCGAGGCCTTATCCCCGTAACCCCATGTATTTACCCCATGCTAATCTCCCTGACACTAAGGGGCAATTGAGCATGGCCAATCAACCGAACCTGCACATCTTTGGACTGTGGGACGAAACCTGGAGCACCCAGAAGAGACCTATGCAGACACGGGGAGAACGTGCAGACTGTAACAGACAGTTACCCAAGGCCACAAGTGAACCCAGATTCCTGGTGCTGTGAGGCAGCAGTGTTAACCACTATGCCCACACTCTGTTTGAGCCATCTTTTGCAATGACATGCGTGGCTCACCCATCATTGAGGAAAAGATGTTTTCCATGATTGGACATGGCAACATTTCAAGCTTTGATCTGATGCGTTGGCTATGGAATAGCATAGGTCCATCTATCATATGCATATAAAGCTTTGTTGCAGCTTCACCAGGTCTTTACCTCATTCTTAGATATGCCTGATGCTGGTTCTGGCATCCTCGCTTTTACTCTTTACTGAGCCAGGATTAATCCAAGAAGTTATAGATTGTGGTTTGACACAATTCTGCTCCTGCTGATGGCCCTCATTGATGCCCAGGTTTGAGCTGATAGAAACATTCTGAATCTGTCCTATTTAGCACAGTGAAAGCACAACACAATATATGGTACCTTCAGTGTGAAGATAGGACTTGTGTGATGGTCATTCCAACCAATTCTACCATCATGGACAGGTATATCAGCAAAAAGCATATTGGTGAGGGCATGCTTAATTAGGTTTTTCTCTTGTCGGTTCTCTCTTTACCTGCTACAGGCCCAGTCTGGCAGTTATGTCCTTCATGACTCTGCTGGCTCAATCAGTACTGGTAGTAATGAGCCACTTTTGGCAATGGACATTTTAGTCCTCCGCCCAGAGTACATTCTGTGCCTTTGCCACCACTGCGATGCTTCTCCCAACTGGTTTTCAACATGGAAAAGTACTGATTCATCAGGTGAGGAAGGGGACTAGGTGGTGATCGGCAGGAGGTTTCCTTGCTCATGTTTGGCCTGATGCCAAGATTTCATGGCATCTGGAGTCAATATTGAGGACTTCCAATGCAACTCCATCGGGGTTATATACTACTTTACCACCATCTCTGCTGCGCCTGTCCTGCCAGTGACCTGGGACATACCCAGAGATTTTGATGAAGGAGTCTGGGACATTGTACGGTATGATTCAGCGAGCTAATCATAAGGAATTTTAAAAAATATTTTTACTTACCAGACTATGGTGTTAATGCAGTTAAATACAATTTAAATGAGGCCACAGGAGGAAAATTAAAAAACACACAACCAAAACAAGCTCTTACTCAGTACTAAAGTTATCTCCTTTGGTTACCTCCATGTGTCACATCTACGTGCGTCTTCATTTCTGTTTCGTCCATGCAGGAAAAGTTACAGATACTGCAGCATAACGAAAACATCCACTGCTCCTTATCTACATGTAATGACATGTGGCTGACAAATTGCAAGTTTACCTCCGTCTCAAATCCACAAACATGGCAGCTGTACGGAAAATTAGACAAAGTTAAAAACATATTTTCACTTTGTTTGTGTCTGCATGACCATGAACTGAGGTAAGTCGATATCTCAGACAAAAAAAGAACAGAAGTTACCTATAGTAATATGGACAGCTCTTACGATCACAGCTCTTTGCAGTTACAGCAGTAGCCATGTTCTCAGAATCGCCACTCACTAACTTCACCGAATGGATTGTCAAATGCTGGTTTAAGTTCGCTCGGCATTTGGCAGCATACGGACACAAGTGACACTTGTATCTTCGTTCTTCTACAAAAATAACAATTTACAATGGTTAGCTTTCATACACACACAAGATAACCTTTTAATTCCTCTCTAGGAATGTTTATAATTTTTATTTAAGAACTTACAAACACTGCACTGTATTCATATCATCTCCTTACCTGTGTGCAAAGAAAGGTGTCGAGACAATGTCTGATGCCGGCCAAAAGCTTTCCCACAAACCTTACAGGGAAAAAGCTGCTCACAAAATTTCCACGGTGGGGTTATAGTCCCTGACTCGACAGTTAATTTTCCTGCTTCTGCAAATGGACAATAGTTCTTATGTAGTCTTTACTTCATAGGCATAACAGTGTTTTCAACTATGTTTAGAGTGATACCTGACTTATCAGAGAGGTGGAATGAAAATCACTGCCAAATTGATTCCCTAATAATTTTGTTTACACCCTCTCCTCTCAACAGCCACATAATACTTTTAATTAAGCAGCTAAATGGACAAACTAGATGTTCTATTCAGATGACTTGAGCTCCAGAACTAGCTGCTCCCCCAGCCAAGCTGTTCCAATGCAGTGGCAACACTGGCATCTACCTGGCAATGTGGAAAATTATTGAAGTAGATTGGCCATGCTTAATTGCCCCTTAGTGTCGCAAAATGTGTACATTAGGGGAATTAGTGAGGTAAATACATGAGGTTACAGGGACAGGGCTTGATGGGCCGAATGGCCTTCTTCTGTACTGTAGGGATTCAATTCACAGCAAGCAGTTACCACCCCATCAGTCTCAGAGTCCCTACAGGGCCATTCGGCCCATCGAGTCTGCACCAACTCTCCGACAGAGCATTTCACCCAGACTCACCCCCTGCCCAATCCCTGTAACCCCACACATTTACGCTGATAATCCACTTAACCTACACATCTTAGAACACCAAGAGGTAATTTAGCATGGCTAATCCACCTAAACCTACACATCTTTGGACTGTGGGAGGAAACCAGAGCAACCGGAGGAAACTCACGCAGACAAGGGGAGAATGTGCAAACTCCACACAGTCACCCAAGGCTGGAATTGAACCCGAGTCCCTGGTGCTGAGAGGCAGCAGTGCTAATCACTGTGCCCCATGCTGTCCAATCTACTTTCAATCAGCAAAGTGATGGAAGGGATTGTTGACAGTGCTATCAAGCGACACTTATTCAGCAATAACCTGCTCACTGGCGCTCAGTTTCATCAATGACCTTCCTTCCATAATAAGGTCAGAGTGGAGATGTTCGCTGATGATTGCACAATGTTGACACTATTTGTCCATATGCAGTAAGATCTGGACATCACTCAAGCTTGAGCTGATAATTGGCAAGTAACATTTGTGCCATACAAGTGCCAGGCAATGGCCATCTCAAAAAAGAGAAAATCAAAAATTCCTCTTGACATTCAATGGCATTACCTTCCCTGAATCCTCTACTATCAACATCCTGGGGGTTACAATTGACTGGAAACTGAACTGGATTGGCCGTAAAAATACTGTGTACAGGTCGGAGGTTGGGAATTCTGCAGCGAGTAACTCATCATCTACAAGGCACAAGTCAGGAATACTCAACTTGCCTGGATGGGTGCAGCTCCAACAACACTCAAGAAGCCTCTCACCACCCAGGACAAAGCAGCCCACTTGACTGGCATCCTATCCACTCCCTCCACCATTCACTCCCTCCTAACATCTATAAGATGCACTGCAGTAACTCACCAAAGCTCCTTTGCCATCACCTTCCAAACCAGAGACCTCTTATCATCTAGAAGGGCAAGGACAGCAGCTCCATGGGAGCGCCACTACCTGCAAGTTCCCCTCCAAGCCATAAATCATCCTGACTTGGAAATGTATTACTGTTCCTTTACTGTAACTTGGTCAAACTCCTGGAACTCCCAGCAGTGTGGGTATACCTACACCAAATGGATTGCAGCAGAAGGCGATTCACCACTGCCTTCTCAAGGGCAATTAGGAAATTACAAGGCAGGTGGTGGGACGAACTTAAAGCCAGACTCATTTTTCAAAGAGAACTGAGGGACTGCTGTGTGCTCTGTTTCATGGAGATGTGGCTCACTCCTGCTTCACTGGTCTGTGCCCTACAATCAGAGGGCTTCTCAATTCACTGAATGGACTGTACAGTGGCCTCAGGCAAGGCTAGGGGAGGTAGGGTCTGCCTCCTAATCAAAAACTTGTGGTGCCCAGAAGTAGCAACACTGGAAAGGTTCTGCTCCCTGGACCTAGAATACCGGATGCTAAAATGCCACCTCTACCTTCCATGGGAGTTCACCTCTGTTATTCTGACAGCAGTTTACATCCCACCCCACATGGACGTGAAGACCGTGCTGGATGAAAGATACACCACTGCAAATAGCCTTGAGAAGAAACATCTGGAGGCCTTGTTCATCGTTGCCGGGGACTTCAATCAGACCAAGCTCAAGAGCATCCAACCAAGATACCACCACCAAGTCTCCTGTTCCACCAGAGGCCCAAACATCAACTGCTACACAAATATCATACATGCCTACTGCTCTATCACCCGCCCACACTTTGGCAAATCAGACCATAAGGCTCCCAGCTTACAAGCAAAACTGAAATGGGAAAATCCGTTAAAGAAAGTTGTGCAAAAGTTGGTCTGAGGAATTGGATGATCTCCTACGGGACTGCTTAGAGTCAATAGACTGATCAGTATTTTAAAACTCTGCGACCAGCCTGAATGAGTACGCCATTCCAATAAGTGACTTAATTATTAAGTGTGTAGAAGACTGTGTGCCAAAGAAGCAAATCCATGTGTTTCCCAATCGGAAACCCATGGATGGAAAGGGATATCCACTGCTTGCTGAAGTCCAGGTCTGAAGTGTTCAAGTCAGGCGATCCTGACCTATACAAGAAAGCCAGATATGATCTAAGGAGATCCATCAAAGGTGCCAATTGACAGTACCGGACCAAGCTAAAGTCCCAGGCTAGCCACATAGATCCCCGCCAACTATGGCAAGGTCTGCAAGACATAACAGGCTACAAGATGGAGGCATGTAAAATCACCAGCACCAATTAACCCTTCCTGATGAGCTATGCCTGTTTTGAGCAAGAGGTCAGCAAGAGCATGCCCTCCATCCCGGAAGCCTAGGACGAATCTGTATCCAAGGTCACCACTGCAGATGTCAGAACAATCTTCTCAGAAGCCAACCCACGGAAAGCAACTGGCCCGGATGAACACTCAGATCCTGCATGAACTAGCTGGCTGGCAATCAGCAAGGGTAGGCAAGAACACCTCAACGATCATCCTCAACACCAGTGCGCCACAAGGCTGTGTCCTCAGCCCCTTACTATAATCCTTATACATCTATGACTGTGTGGCCAAATTCCCCTCCAATTTGATTTTCATGTTTGCTGATGACACCACCATAGTGGGTCAGATCTCAAACAATGACGAGATGGAGTACAGGAAAGAGATAGAGAATCTGGTGAACTGGTACGACGACAATTATCTCTCATAGAGTCATAAAGGTTTACAGCATGGAAGCAGGCCCTTCGGCTCAACTTGTCCATGCCGCCCTTTTTTTTAAACCCCCAAGTTAATCCCAATTGCCCGCATTTGGCCCATATCCCTCTCCCTCAATGTTAACAAAACGAAGGAGATAGTCATCAACTTCAGGAAGTATAGTGGAGCACATGCCGCTGTCTACATCAATGGGGATGAAGTGGTCGAGAGCTTCAAGTTTTTAACTGTCTTGGTCCCTCCATGCCAATGTTGTCATTAAGAAAGCCCACCAACATCTCTACTTTCTCAGAAGACTAAGGAAATTTGGCATGTCTACTACGACTCTCACCAACCTTTACAGATGCACCATAGAAAGCATTATTTTTGGTTGTATCACCACTTGGTATGGCCAAGAAATTACAAAGGGTCGTGAACGAAGCCCAGTCCATCACTCAAACCAGCCTCCCACCTACTGACACTTCCCGCTGCCTTGGAAAAGCAGCCAGCATAATTAAGGATCCCATGCACACCGGACATACTCTCTTCCACCTTCTTCCATCGGGAAAAAGATACAAAGGTCTGAGGACACGTACCAACTGACTCAAGAACAGCTTCTTCCCTGCTGCTATCAGACTTTTGAATGGACCTGTCTTGTATTAAGTTGATCTTTCTCTACACAACAGCTATGACAGTAACACTTCATTCTGCACTCCTTTCCTTCTCTATGAATGGTATACTCAGTCTGTATAGCGCGCAATAATAAATCAATCACGTGACAATAATAAATCAAATCAGGAAGAGGGAGTAGGAAGTGCCATGCTGGAGGTGAGGCCATGAGGAGGTTTTAAAACAAAGATATGGGACGGGATTTTTCTACCCCGCTGTGCTAGCATAGCTTAGCAGGAATGGAAATATGAGCAAGGGGCAGAAAATTGGTACACGCCATATTTCTCGGTTCTCACGATATTGCTGGCCCCATTCTGCTGGCGAAATCAGCCTGGTGTCCATCAATATTAATGACATGATTAACATGTCATTAGAGAGTCCGGGATGCAATAGTTCAGGCTCATTTACCTTTCTCACCTCACCAGTGGAGGTCCTCACCGGCGAGGAACACAGATGGTCCCCATTGTGATGGCCTCGCCAGTGGGATCAGAGACCATTGGAGCCCCCCCGGTAGTCGGAGGCATGGCTGGGCAATGCCCCTTGGGCAGTGTCAGACTGGCACCCTAGCACTGCCAAGGGGGTGGGGTGGGGGAAGGATGGGGAAGTTCATAGGAGGGGAGGGAAAGGGGGAACAGTGTATCAGGGGGGCAGAAATCGGGGTGAGGGGAGGGCAATGTCTGTGGAGGGGAGACAGATCTCCCAGTACACAGCAATCTGAGGGATCAGGGCGCCTGCTTGGTGCCCTAGTGCTCAGCAGCTGGCTTCCTCGTGAGCTGAGACTCTGCGCCCTCTCCTACTGACAAGATTCACATTACAGCCTCTGTGTTGCATAGAGTACCGTAAATTTCCACCAGTTACCTTGCTGGAAAAACGGGTGAGAAAATGGGAGGTTTTACACCGAGAATTTTTCTGACAAAGTTCTGCCCATTCATTTTAAAATTAAGGCATAGCCAGACCCTCAGCCTCTGTAACAGTGGTGATGGGTAAATGGGATTCAGTGCGAGTTAGCATATGAGCAACAAAGTTATGGATGAGCTTGAGTTTATGGAGGGAAGATGATAGGAGGCCAATTGAATAGTCAAGCTTAGAGGTCAATAAAAAACATTAGTGAGTGTTCCAGCAGCAGATGAAGTTGAGGCGGGGCAGAGTCAGGTAACACTCTAGAGGTGGAAGTAAACAGTCATGATGATGGAGCAGATTTGTGGTTGAAAGCTTATCTCATTGTCAAATGTGGCATTAAAGTCACCAACTATTTGGTTCAACCTCAATCAATTGCCTGAACAGAAGCCCTCACTTGTGCCACAGATTTATAGATCTATGGGAATGTGGTTCTCAACAGCCTGTAGACACTACTGTCCACACATAGTATCTGCAAATTGGCCACATGGTAGGAAGTAAGCAAAACGTATGCAATGTATAGCAGGTGAAAAATACTTCTAAAATTGAATACCACTAACGTGATGTGATGGAGCAATATTAATATTCAATATTCTGATGGTATAAAATTCCCTTTTAAATATTAAGAGTTTTGTGAATCACGATGTTTTTTCCTTTCCACTCCTGAAGGTGCTGACACTTACTAGGTACAGGTCTTTCAATGTCAGGGATCACGCTTAACTATTGCTAAGTATTGTTTACACTTTTCTACTTTAATTCAAGGTTTTTTAAAATGACTGCTCCCTTAATCATAAAGCGATTTAAAAAAAAGTGGCTATCCTGGCAATTTGATCAGTTGCTGGTATTCCGAATGCAATGTTGGTTTTGCTTTTTCAAAAAGACCTGTGCATCCATGCAGAAAGGAAGTTCACCTATATAAAGTAACCACGTAAGAAAGATGACTAGATTACCACGGGGTATTGCTGAATTAACATGGGACAGGTGGGGTCAGCGGGCAGGAGGAGACAGAATGAAGAACCTATACAGGATAGCCTTAGAGGATGAATGGCCTTTTTCCCACTCATTACTTTATGGTCCATGCTTAAATTATTTCAGCTTTTTACTGGACGTTCAATTTCAATGGATGCCATAGTATTTAACATGAGACTACTGTTAGCCCTTTAAAACTATCAGCATTAAGCAAGGATCATTTTAAAAGTCAAGAAAAGCTCATTGTCCATTCAGTCAACTGAAGTTCATCTTTCTAATGCCCTAGAAGTCTACTTGGAGGATGCACTGCCACCATCTTTATTGATGACAGGTTGGACCCATGCTTGTGGATATATTAAGTGGATTTCTAGTGCTTAAATAAAATCTAAACATCATTTGTTTTTGTGGGATAAAATAACTAATCCCATGCAGCAGCCAGGAGCTGCATTTGAAGAGAGATTGGATCAGAGAAAAGAGTTGGTGTCGTAACCATTTCTCCAAATACATGGCCTTCAAGCTTGGAACTGATGAATTTACACAATTAGTTATTATTTACATTTTTTGAAAATCATCGTATGCAAAGCATGCCATTTTGTGAAGGTATTTTTCCAAAATAAGATACTTCACAAAAATTAATATACAAATACATAACTAGACACTTAAGATCTCCAAATCTTTAAAGCCACAACCAGAATATGAAACTGTAAACATCACATACCTTGCAATAGTGGTCCCCCATGGAGGTCAGATAAAGAATTTCTCATGTTTGAAGTGAATGGTGATTGTCTAAACGCTTCTTCGCAAAGAGAAGAGCTGGACCAAAAGAGAAGGAAAATAACTCATTTCTGAAGCTTCCAACATTGCCAAATGTGTGCTTAACTGAACATGGAAAACAGAACGTTACTCACGAAACAGCAATTAAATTATAGTAACACATTCAAAGAAACAGGCAGTACAGCAGCTCAGAAGATTATCCTTTTATCTCTAGGACCAGAGTGTGACACTAGCCCTGACTACAATTATGAATTTATTTCACCTGCAGCTCAATACCACGAACTAATGAATTACCAGCAGATTCTTACATTAACTTTACATTAATCTTAACCTCTAAAAAATATGGTTTTACTGATTTACTCTGCCTCATCTGTTGATGGTAAGGGCTTGCAATGGGATAGATTTCACAGGCCTCCAGTTCTCTGTACCTTAGTCAAGTGATAATCCTTTTTATGCATGAGCTCTGCTAGTTAGTTATTTATGATGTGGAGATGCCGGCGTTGGACTGGGGTAAGCACAGTAAGAAGTCTCACAACACCAGGTTAAAGTCCAATTGGACTTTAACCTGGTGTTGTGAGACTTCTTACAGTTAGTTATTTAACCATTTGATGCATGTAAATTGAGCCCTTTCCTTACCTGTTGTCCTATCCTCACCAGTCATCTCTACATACTTTATAAATGGAGTTCCTGAATAGCAATAGAACCTCTAGTTGATTTTCCATTCCCCATAGGATCATGAAACTGCCAAGAGTTGATCTTTGCACCTCTGGTCTGTGTGCCTCAGCTAGCGCTTTGTCTATTAATTGACCCACCTATAACATCTTAAACCTCCCATATGGCCATAATCAAGTATTTTCCTGATTAGACTCAAGTGAAAGCCACACCTAGGAAACCACTGAAATACTGTCATAAATGTGGCTACGTTAAGCATCAAAACTATCAAATACTCCATTTCGTTGCTTTAGCAGATTGCCAATCAAATGCAGGTAAGTTGCATACCACAGGGCAATTTACCAAATTGGATTAGTTTGTACACTTGGGCATCTTCTGGAGAGCATAAATGAGTTCAAGTTGTGCTTGTTTGAGATGATGTCACATCTGGTCACTGTTTCCCTTCCTGATTGCCTGTGGGTTATACATCAACGTTTGCTGAGAATTTGGATTGTTGATGCACTTGGAAGCTTCCACCAATTCTTAAACATGACAAGAGGGCATGTGGCTTAGGTGATTATTTAACCTCTCTCTCTTTTCTGGAAATATCTAGCCAGAACAACGGAGATATGAAACTCTGCTTTGAATATTACCCTATCAACCCATGGCATATTTCATGAGCTCCATTGCATTGCACCACTTCCATAGCGTGTCACTATTGACCAAAACTCCTTTAATAAGCCTGACATAAAAGATTACCTCATATACTTGGTCACATCCTACTAACAATGTTGATGTAAACAGAAACCAGATAGATGTTCCTTTCCTCAATTCAATGCAATCACTCTCCCATTCTATTTAATTCTCAAATTCTTAGGGTGATGTAGATTCCCACATAAAATATAGAATACATAGTACTTTTGATAAGGCACATTACATTAATCTACTTTACAAGGGCACCAGTTCTCATTGTCTGCTTTATCTCAAGGTTAAACATCAATTTCCCTTACAAGTCCTGTAATTTGTAAAGATTTATAAAAAAACTGATGAAATTACATCATACAGTATGTGATACTGCAGTAGTTGCGTCGAATCCCTAGTAAAATGTGCATGTCGAGCTCTCCTGTAACTTGTATACAGTACAGTATTGTGATATTTCAATAAAAAGAACCCAAACAATGTGTTACCATTCATTAGTGTGTGATAGGTAAGTTTGTGTGGAAAAACCCAGTAACACATGGTGGCAGTGGTACATTTCTGAATACCACATTGCAGAATTAAAGTTGAAGTACAGTGAAGATCTGAATCCTGGTGATTTGCTTCAGTGCAGAGATTGTGGAGTGGAATCAACCCGAAGAAAAAAGAAAGTGAGACAAGACAAGCGGTCTGCTGCAAAATCAGAAGAATACAGAGACACCATAGAGCAGGAGTAGGTCATTGGGCCCTTTGAGCCTACTCCGCCATTCATCTTGATCATGGCTGATTATCGAATTCAATGTCCTGATTCCTCCCTTTCCCCATATCCCTTTAACCCCAAAAGCTATATCTAATTTCTTCTTGAAATCAGATAACTTTTTTGGCCTCAACTACATTCTGTGGTAGTGAATGCCACACATTCACCATCCTCTGGGTGAAGACATTTCTCCTCACCTCAGTTCTAAAGGTTTGCCCCTTATCCTCAAACAATGACCCCCTCGTTCTGGACTCCCCCACCATTAGTAACATTCTTTCTGAATTTACCCCGTCTAACCCTGTTAGAATTTTATAAGTTTCTATGAGGTCCCCTCTCACTCTTCTGAACTCCAGTGAATATAATCCTAACCAACGTAGTCTCTCCTCATGATAGATGTGCCATCCCAGGAATCAGCCTGGTAAATCTTCGCTGTACTCCCTCTATAGCAAGGACATCCTTCTTCAGATAAGGACAGCAAAACGGCACACAATACTCTAGGTATGGCCTCACCAATGCGCTATACAAAACATCCCTATCCTCAAATCCTCTCACTATGAAGGCCAACATACCACTTGCTTTCTTTACTGCCTGCTGTACCTACACGCTTACTTTCAGCGACTGATGCACGAGGACTCCAAGGTCTCGTTGAGTATCCATCTCTCTCAATTTACACCCATTCAAGTAATAATCTGTCTTCCTATTATGGCACACCAGAGATGGAAGTGCTATCGGGTAGCAATGCTCAAAAAAACCCAGTAAGTAACTGACGAGGAAGAGAACCAGGTTGGTGGTTAATAAGAATATTAAGTCGGTTCAGGATCAAGTTGCAAAAGCTGGTTTGGAATCAGACTGACAGGTTGAAAAGCTATTTGGGCTTTGTAGTGTGGTTCCCAGTCAAAAGAGTGTTCTGGGTGGGGTCAAATAAAAAGCACAACATACAGGCCATAGTGACACAGAGCCCAGGGCTGGGCGTGAAGACTCAAGCTGCAGGGACAACAGCTATCCTTTATTGTTTAGTATTTCCAAACAGGAAACCCACCCATGGTAAACCAGAAAAATCCTTGAGAAGCAAGCAGCACTGGAAAGATGACCACTATATTTTCTGTCATGAATTGGAAGCACAGTAAGAAGTCTCACAACACCAGGTTAAAGTCCAACAGGTTTATTTGGTAGCAAATACCATAAGCTTTCGGAGCGCTGCCCCTTCGTCCTGACGAAGGGGCATCGCTCCGAAAGCTTATGGTATTTGCTACCAAATAAACCTGTTGGACTTTAACCTGGTGTTGTGAGACTTCTTACTGTGCTTACCCCAGTCCAACGCTGGCATCTCCACATCATGAATTGGAAGGCCACACATGTCCTATTCAAGTTCAAACTTTTTCACCAGAGAATGGAATCATCGCTGATTAAGGCAGGCAGTGAAAAATTAAAATAACCATTGGAAAGAAGGGATTCCATAGAATTAATATCAGGTCTATTCGACAACGATCAAATAGACTTCCTGTAGCTCTGAAGTAGAAACATAGAAAAACTACAGCACAAAACAGGCCCTTCGGCCCACAAGTTGTGCCGAACACATCCCTACCTTCCAGACCTACCTATAACCCTCCATCCTATTAAGCTCCATGTACTCATCCAGGAGTCTCTTAAAAGACCCTATTGAGTTCGCCTCCACCACCACTGACGGCTGCCGATTCCACTCGCCCACCACCCTCTGTGTGAAAAACTTACCCCTAACATCTCCCCTGTACCTATCCCCCAGCACCTTAAACCTGTGTCCTCTCGTAGCAGCCATTTCAGCCCTGGGAAAAAGCCTCTGAGAGTCCACCCGATCTATGCCTCTCAACATCTTATACACCTCTATTAGGTCTCCTCTCATCCTTCGTCTCTCCAAGGAGAAAAGACCGAGCTCCCTCAGCCTATCCTCATAAGGCATGCCACTCAATCCAGGCAACATCCTTGTAAATCTCCTCTGCACCCTTTCAATCTTTTCCACATCCTTCCTATAGTGAGGCGACCAGAACTGAGCACAGTACTCCAAGTGGGGTCAGACAAGGGTCTTATATAGCTGCACCAAGTAGGGTCTGACGAGGGTCAGTACAATGAAAGATAAACTCCACGTGAAGGTGAATTTCAAGATCCACCCTTTAGAGTTATTGGTATTCAGACAATAGCCCAATGAGTCAATTGATCATTTGTAAGCCAATGTCATGATAAGGGCAGAGACTGGGATTTCTCTGAAACCCAGCTGTTGCACAGGATCATAGAACTCTTCTTCAACACCAAAGCCTTCCAGAGAGACCTTTTAGGAAAAAAAAAGGCATGATACCAACACATTGTTGAAAGACGGTAGGAAGTATGGAGCCATTGTAGCAGTGAAGGCAATACTTGCAAGAATTGGGCGTGGCTATGACTATTGGTGAAGTGGCCTAGATACCAAAACAGAATGAACCCCGTGGGCAGTGAGATTTTCTACATCAGCTGCGGAATTGCCTAGCATTTCAAGACCACAGTAAAGCATGCAGCTTAAGAGGTCATTAGGCATACCAGTGTTTGTTGCTCCTCCACTTTGCATAGGACTTTATTGGAGTGCTACATTTAGTCCTTCTGGCACATCGGAGGAGTTGGTATATGATAATAGTCCACAATATACAGGCACATCATTTCAAGATGTGTACCCGTTAACCATGTAACAGTCTCTCCACATCATCCTAGATCCAATGGTCTTGCCAGGAGAATGATTTGCATGGTTAAATCACTTGTCAGGTACAGAGAAACAGAGCACGTGGCGATGTTGCACTTGTGGCTAACAACATTAGACCTGGGATTACCATCTTCAGCTGAAATAATGTTCAAAAAGCAGATGAGAGTGACGCTTCTAAGCTATCATCCGTCCAGGTTTGTATCAGTGCAGGAATGACTACTGGTGAAGCAAGAGAAGATGAAGTCTGCACAAGATTGGAATGCAGGTGCAGAATTGCCTACCTTACGTGTGGGGCAAAAGTTTTGTTATTCACTCAAAGAAAGGAATCTGATTCCCAGCAGATGTATCCAAGGTTTGCAGTGTGCCAAGGTCATACAAAGCCATAACTTCCTGGCTCCCCAGCATCGTGTTAGGGGGGTACCCAACGATGTGTGGGGGAATTTCTCTTGGAAGTTCGCCAATGTGAAGGTAGATAGTCAATATCTTTTCCCAAAGGTAGGGGAGTCTAAAACTAGAGAGCATAGGTTTAAGGTGAGAGGGGAGAGATACAAAAGCGTCCAGAGGGGCAATTTTTTCACACAGAGGGTGGTGAGTGTCTGGAACAAGCTGCCAGAGGTAGTCGTAGGGGCGGGTACAATTTTATCTTTTAAAAAGCATTTAGATAGTTACATGGATAAGATAGGTATAGAGGGATATGGGCCAAATGCGGGCAATTGGGATTAGCTTAGGGGTTTAAAAAAAATGGCGGCATGGACAAGTTGGGCCAAAGGGCCTGTTTCTATGCTGTAAACCTCTGACTTTATGCACATGGAATCCCTCTTGAGTTTACCCAGCAATTGTCCAGAAGAGCCAACTTCTGCTGGACGATTGTGCTGGATTGGTTTTGATTTGATTTATTCATCCATATATTAGTATACAGTGAAAAGTTTGTTTCTTGCATGCTATACAGACAAAGCATACCGTTCATAGAGAAGGAAACAAGAGAGTGCAGAATGCAGTGTTACAGTCATAGCTCGGGTGTAGAGAAAATTCAACTTAGTGCGAGGTAGGTCCATTCAAAAATCTGATGGCAGCAGGGAAGAAGCTGTTCTTGAGTTGGATGGTATGTGACCTCAGACTTTTGTATCTTTTTCACGATGGAAGAAGGTGGAAGAGAGAATGTCCAGGTTGCGTGGGGTCCTTAATTATGCTGGCTGCTTTAACGAGGCAGCGGGAAGTATAGATAGAGTCAATGGATGGGAGGCTGGTTTGGGAACTATCTGATAAAGTGATTTAAATCACTAACTTTGGATGGTTCAACCAGTTTGACCCTCATAGTTACTCTGAAACAGTTAGAAGGAAATAAAGCACTTCCAACTTCAGAGTAACAATTTTAAAGACCCAGACCAAGCCCTGCACATCACAACTACCCCCCCCCCCCATCCACCCCCAATATCCTGTGCACATAACTTTGAAACTTATCTTCTCACTTTCAATGGTCCCGTTAAACTCGCCTGTGTTACAGTAACTAATGCCGTAAAAAGGGGACAGGTCTTCCTTTGCTGCATTCTCTTTACATCTTGCTGCTGAAGTCCTGAAACTGAGACAGTTCTGTCTCACCCAGCCTGAGTGAAGGAGGTCAGGCTAGACAGTGGCCTTAGAATTTCAGCCAAGCTAAGTCTCTACAGAGTGACAGCCTACCAGTGACTGTAATCTGACAAAGTTATGGGCCAAAGTGAGGACGTCGAATGAAGTGATATCAAATAGGAGCTGGTGTCAACTAAGTCACTTGTCCAACTGCAACTTGCCCAATAATCCAATGGAGTTGCAAACACATTTGCAGGTAAGGTCAAAGAGAAATTGTGGAAAACTGCTGTGAAGACAACTGGCACAGTGCTAGTGTGCAGGATATCCATATGTCCATGAGGAATGAGTCAAGAACATCGTATTGATAATTCTAGATATCAGAAAAGTTTTATTATTATGAGGCCTGGACGTAATTAGTAAATTGCCTATATATCTTAGGGACTCAAACGATGGATGGAGGTCTAACTTTTATGTAAATAGTGTTCACAGCTATTCCATTACTTTATGTGTATTTATTCTAATTGCACAATACTCTACTTGAGAAAGAGGGATGTTGTGATAAATGGAATATGTAAACAGTGAGAGTCTGTCATCACTGAAATGATATCATGCAATGTGTGATTATGGGTGGTGTGCTGATTCCCTAGTAAGATGTGTATGTGGAACTCTCTTGTAACTTCTATATAGTATTGTAAATCTTCAATAAAAACTCCAAGTATTTGTCACCATTCATTAGTGAATAATTGGTAAATTTGTGTGAAGAACTGAGCACAACGAAAATGTACTGGATTGATGGCATACTTAACCCCAAGACAATCAACAAAATTGTTTGATACAAGATTCCTCCAGGATTGTAATTCCAATCTCTTCACCAAATTCATCTAATAGTTAATTGTTGACACTTCTTTTTAAAATCCCTGCAAGCAGGTCATTTACTAGAATGATTGGACATTTACAATTGTGACCCGGGGGCACTATCCTAACTGTGAAACAGACATTCAAAATCACCTCTGTCCTAGGTGGGGGTTGGACATTGCACAATTCTTGTCGTGCAGTTCAATTCGAATGCTAAATTATGCAGCCTGAGGTTCAAAATTCTCAACTTTCCTCCCTTCTATCTACCTCGTCAATTTTGAAGAAGTGTTGTATCGGATGTGCAGCATAGCAAACAAATAGATATTAGTTGAATATTAACAAGCTCACCTTTATAGCATCCATGTTGCTACAGAGGAATATTTGGCCACTTAACTTAATAGACCTTTGAACTGGAGTTTAATTCCAATACAATCCCAGGGCATCTACTTATGTTGAAATTTTCCAAATGATGGTAAAGAAGTTTATGGCTTTTGTAAGACAAGTTATGAGTCATTGACAGATAAGTTTTACTTTGAGCTAACACTTTGCCAGAAGACCCAGGATACTGGGATCCACTTCAATCACTACTGACAAAGAATTCCATGTGTTCAAGAAAGATCATAGAATCCCTATGGTGCAGGAGGCGGCCATTTGGCCCATCAAATCTGCACTGACCACAATCCCACCCAGGTCATATCCCCATAACCCCATGTATTTACACTGCTAATCCCCCTGGCACTAAGGGTCAATTTAGCACCCGGACGAAACCCACGCAGACATGGGGAAAATGTGCAAACTCCACATAGCCACCCGAGGCTGGAATTGAACCCGGGTCCCTGGCGCTGTGAGGCAGCAGTGCTAACCACTGTGCCACTGAAGGTGATAAAGAACTGTCTCCTTTGTTTCTGTTCCTAACAAAGAGTGAAGGCTAATATGATGATTGCAATGGAATTAGAATAGAGCATAGAACATAGAACAGTACAGCACAGTACAGGCCCTTCGGCCCTCGATGTTGTGCCGAGTTTTGTCCGAAACCAAGATCAAGCTATCCCACTCCCTATCATTCTGGCGTGCTCCATGTGCCTATCCAATAACCGCTTGAAAGTTCCTAAAGTGTCCGACTCCACTATCACAGCAGGCAGTCCATTGCACACCCCAACCACTCTCTGAGTAAAGAACCTACCTCGGACATCCCTCCTATATCTCCCACCATGAACCTTATAGTTATGCCCCCTAGTAACATCTACATTCACCTGAGGAAATAGTCTCTGAACGTCCACTCTATCTATCCCCCTCATCATCTTATAAACCTCTATTAAGACGCCTCCCATCCTCCTCCGTTCTAAAGAGAAAAGCCCCAGCTCCCTCAACCTTTCCTCATAAGACCTACCCTCCAAACCAGGCAGCATCCTGATAAATCTCCTCTGCACTCTCTCCAATGTTTCTACATGGATTCATGAGAGGAAAGTCGTGCTTGACGAACTTGTTGGATTTTTATGAAGATGTGCGGGTTAGGTTGATTGGCCAGGTTAAAAAATTGCCCCTTAGAGTCCTGGGATGTGTAGGTTAGAGGGATTAGTGGGTAAAATATGTGGGGGTAGGGCCTGGGTGGGATTGTGGTCGGTGCAGACTCGATGGGCCGAATGGCCTCCTTCTGTACTGTAGGGTTTCTATGATTCTATGTGACTAGTGCGGTTGACAGAGGGGAACCGGTGGATGCGGTGTTCTTGGATTTCCAAAAAGCGTTTGATAAGGTGCCTCACAAAAGGTTGCTGAAGATTGGGTCACATGGAGTTGGGGGTAGGGTGTTAGCGTGGATTGGGGATTGGCTATCTGACAGGAAGCAGAGGGTCAGAATAAATGGGTGCTTTTCTGGTTGGCAGATGGTAACTAGTGGCGTGCTGCAGGGATCGGTACTGGGGCCTCAACTATTTACCATTTATATAGACGATCTGGAGGAGGGGACTGAGTGTAGGGTAACAAAGTTTGCAGACGACACAAAGATAAGTGGAAAAGTGAATCGTGTGGAGGACCTAGAAGGTCTGCAGAGAGATTTGGACAGGCTGAGTGAGTGGGCGAGGATCTGGCAGATGGAGTATAACGTTGACAAATGCGAGGTTATTCACTTTGGAGGAAATAATAGCAAATTGGATTATTATCTAAATGGAAAAAAATTGCAACATGCTACTGTGCAAAGGGACCTGGGGTTCCTTGTGCATGAGACGCAAAAACCCAGTCTGCAGGATCAAGAAGGCAAATGGGATGTTGGCCTATATCGCAAGGGGGATAGAATATAAAAGCAGAGATGTCTTGCTGCATCTGTACAGGGCATTGGTGAGACCGCAGCTGGAATACTGTGTGAAGTATTGGTCCCCTTATTTGCGGAAGGATATATTGGCCTTGGAGGGAGTGCAGAGAAGGTTCACCAGGTTGATACCAGAGATGAGGGGTGTTGATTATGAGGAGAGACTGAGCAGATTGGGTTTGTACTTGTTGGAATTTAGAAGGCTGAGGGGGGATCTTATAGAGACCTATAAGATAATGAAGGGGCTGGATAGGGTAGAGGTGGAGAGATTCTTTCCACTTAGAAAGGAAGCTAGAACTAGAGGGCACAGCCTCAAAATAAAGGGGGGTCAGTTTAGGACAGAGTTGAGGAGGAACTTCTTCTCTCAGAGGGTGGTGAATCTCTGGAATTCTCTGCCCACTGAAGTGCTGGAGGCTACCTCGTTGAATATGTTTAAATCACGGATAGATGGATTCCTGATCGGTAAGGGAATTAGGGGTAATAGGGATCAGGCGGGTAAGTGGAACTGATCCACTTCAGATCAGCCATGATCTTATTGAATGGCGGGGCAGGCTCGAGGGGCTAGACAGCCTACTCCTGCTCCTATTTCTTATGTTCTTATGTTCTTACATCCTTTTTATAGTGAGGTGACCAGAACTGCACACAATATTCCAAATGTGGTCTCACCAAGGTCCTGTACAGTTGCAGCATAACCCCACGGCTCTTAAACTCAAACCCCCTGTTAATAAACGCTAACACACTATAGGCCTCCTTCACGGCTCTACCCACTTGAGTGGCAACCTTCAGAGATCTGTGGATATGAACCCCAAGATCTCTGTTCCTCCACATTCCTCAGAACCCTGCCGTTAACCCTGTAATCCGCATTCAAATTTGTCCTACCAAAGTGAATCACCTTGCACTTATCAGGGTTAAACTCCATCTGCCATTTTTCGGCCCAGCTCTGCATCTTATCAATGTGTCTTTGCAGCCTACAACAGCCCTCCACCTCATCCACTACTCCACCAATCTTGGTATCATCAGCAAATTTACTGACCCACCCTTCAGCCCCCTCCTCCAAGTCATAATATCTTAATCTCTTTGAAAGATCCTGATATTAAACCTTCCTATCTTCAGTGAATAATACAATTCTACCTTATTCAATTCTTTTCAACATCTCGTGATTCATTCCAGGTTCAAAGTTTTTTTATTCTGCTTCATTACTTCTTTCAAATTAAACCTGAAGAAAATACCATGATTAATGCTTAGTCATTCTTCCACAAAAAACTTTGCGTAGTATCTTCGGAAATAACACTGCCTGCCTCATGGTCAGAGTTTTGTCTAAGAGTCAGCACCAAACAAAAATACAGAAAATACATCCTATATTTCCTCGGTCTTTACATTCAGGATAATACAGATTTCAACAATCTAATGTACATTATCTTATATCAATAAACCTGTCCTATCCATCTCCAAAAAAACATACCCCTGCTGTCTTTTATTTTTCTCAAGAGTAAACCAGTGAGCCAGAGCCAACTTATTTAAATCACACTTAAACTTGTATGCAACAAGCAGCTTGGTGGCACAGTGGTTAGCACAGCTACCTCACAGTTCCAGGGACCCGGGTTAGCTTCCCGGCTTGGGTCACTGTGTGTGTGGAGTTTGCACATCCCCCTGCCCTCCCGCCGTGTCTGCGTGGGTTTCCTCCCACAGTCCAAAGATGTGCAGGTTAGGTGGATTGGCCATGCTAAATTGCCCCTTAGTGTCAGGTGGACTAGCTAGGGTAAATACGTGGGTCATGGGGATAGGGCCTGCGTGGGATTGTTGTCGGTGCAGACTCGATGGGCCGAATGGCCTCCTTCTGCACTGTAGAGATTCTATGATAACCATTTTAGAGAGACCACTCCCACATTATTGATTCAGGTTCAGAACAGAAGGGGACTCTCCTTTCGTTGATCAGGCATGTAGCCAAATCTAAAGGTTCATTTTATCATCCAGGTAAATACACCTAATTAAAACAAGACACTTACCTGTTGCTACCCAACTCTGACATGTTTTTTCCTCCTTCTTGTGCTTTGCTTACTTTTGCTATAGGAGGAGAAAGCAGAACCAAAACATTAAAATACAGGTTTAATATTTCACTTAACATGTTTGTCAGCTGTGACTCAATTGGTAGCACTCGTGCTCGAGTCACAAGGTTCAAACCCCACTCCAGGAACTTGAGCACAGATGTCATCTGTCTTACTTAGGTGGATGTAAAAGATTGCATTATTTTGAAGAAGAGCAGGGGAGTTATTCTCAGTGTCCTGGCCCATATTTGTCCTTCAATCAAAAAACAAAGCAGAATACAGGGATTCCTGTATTCCTCACTTAATGTTGATTCTGTCAACATTTTTTGTTATAACGCCATTGATAAAATCAGGAGTCTGACAGATCAGGGCCACTGCGCATGCGCAGAGTTCCAGAACTGTCAGACTCTGGCACTCAACCCGTTCCCTGGGTTTTTTATGAGATTCACGATTGGGACCTGTGCAGTGCACAGAGTGGGGAGATTCAAGTGTGAAGTTGAACTGACGAAACAGTCGGGATCTAGAACAGTTTTCCCGCCAATTCAGTGCTTTTGGGAGAATCGCGGCCCACATTTCAAGAATAGGCTGGGAAGCATGTTGAGATGTCTGGTGGTTGTGAAAAGGGTTATGTAAATACAAGTCTTTCTTATATCTCTTCAACTTATGAAATAAGTTTTATTTAAATAAAAGGTGTGAGGAAATCACTGATTTTTGTCAATATACAGTGATGGATAGGATTTGTCACATTTTATGCTATCTATTTTGGAACACAAGAACAGGAGGAGGTCATTTAGCTTGAGACCATTCTGCCATTCAGTTAGATCACAACTGTCCATATCTCTAATCGTTACCCAACATAATCTATCAATCTTAGACTTAAAAATTTCAATTGACCCAGCAGCCATGGGCTAAGAGTTCCAGATTTCTACTACCCTTTGTGGAAAAAACGCTTCCTAAATTTCAGTTCCAATGGATTTAGCTCTTATTTAAGAATAGAGGCATGGACTATTTTCTAAACGGTGACAAAATTCATAATGCTAAAGTGCAAAGGGACTTGGGAGTCCTAGTCCAGGATTCTCTAAAGGTAAACTTGCAGGTTGAGTCCGTAATTAAGAAAGCAAATGTAATGTTGTCATTTATCTCAAGAGGCTTGGAATACAAAGTAAGAAGTTTAACAACACCAGGTTAAAGTCCAACAGGTTTATTTGGTAGCAAAAGCCACACAAGCTTTCGAGGCTCTGAGCCCCTTCTTCAGGTGAGTGGGAATTCTGTTCACAAACAGAACTTATAAGACACAGACTCAATTTACATGAATAATGGTTGGAATGCGAATACTTACAACTAATCACATCTCCACATTTGGAATACAAAAGCAGGGATGTACTTCTGAGGCTTTATAAAGCACTGGTTAGGCCCCATTTGGAGTACTGTGAGCAATTTTGGGCCCCACACCTCAGGAAGGACATACTGGCACTGGAGCGGGTCCAGCGGAGATTCACACGGATGATCCCAGGAATGGTAGGCCTGACATACGATGAACGTCTGAGGATCGTGGGATTATATTCATTGGAGTTTAGGAGGTTGAGGGGAGATCTGATAGAAACTTACAAGATAATGAACGGCTTAGATAGGATGGACGTAGGGAAGTTGTTTCCATTAACAGGGGAGACTAGGACGCGGGGGCACAGCCTTAGAATAAAAGGGAGTCACTTTAGAACAGAGATGAGGAGAAATTTCTTCAGCCAGAGAGTGGTGGGTCTGTGGAATTCATTGCCACAGAGGGCTGTGGAGGCCGAGACGTTGAGCGTCTTCAAGACAGAAATTGATAAATTCTTGATTTCTCGAGGAATTAAGGACTATGGGGAGAGAGCGGGTAAATGGAGTTGAAATCAACCATGATTGAATGGTGGAGTGGACATCACTGCCTTGCTTTTGTACTCCAGTTCTTTGGATCAAGATCAACATTTCACGAGTATTTTTCATTAGTACTATACTGTACTCCTTATACACCTATGACTGTGTGGCCAAATTCCCCTCCAACTCGATTTTCAAGTTTACTTCCGCTCCTATGTCTTATGGTCTTATGGTCTTATTTAAAGATTACGCGCCCTCTTGTTCTGGATTTTCTTGAAAGGGAATAGTTTCCTGTTATCCACCTATCAAATGCCAAAACCTAATTTTAAATACTTTAATTAGATTGCTCCTCAACCAAGGGAATACAAGCCATGTTTATGCAACTTTGCCACCCTCATAACTTAATCTTTTAAGCCCTACTACAATTCTTCTGGATGTTCACTTTAAGCCCTCTAAGGGGCATTTCTTAAGGGACAGTGCCCAAAGCTGAAGGCAGAACTCCAGATGGGGTCTGACTAAGGGTCTGTCCAACTGAGCCATCACTGCCTTGCTTTTGTACTCCAGTTCTTTGGATCAAGATCAACATTTCACGAGTATTTTTCATTAGTACTATACTGTACTCCTTATACACCTATGACTGTGTGGCCAAATTCCCCTCCAACTCGATTTTCAAGTTTGCTGACGATACCACCGTAGTGGGTCGGATGTCAAACAATGACGATGTGGAGATGCCGGCGTTGGACTGGGGTAAACACAGTAAGAAGTTTAACAACACAGGTTAAAGTCCAACAGGTTTATTTGGTAGCAAAAGCCACACAAGCTTTCGGAGCTCCAAGCCCCTTCTTCAGGTGAGTGGGAATTCTGTTCACAAACAGGGCATATAAAGACACAGACTCAATTTACATGAATAATGGTTGGAATTCCACCCTTGTTCTCCAGATATATATTAATGACCTAAATCCTGGTGTACAGGGCAGAATTGTAAAATGTATGGATACTATAGAATGTGGAAGCATTGTGAACTGTGAGGAGGATAGTGTAGAACTTAAAAAAAGAGATAGACAAATTGTGGAATGGGCAGACGAGTGGCAGAATGGGTAGACAAGTGGCAGAATGGGTAGACAAGTGGCAGATGAAGTTCAATGTGGAGCAGTGTGAAGTAATTAATTTTGGTAGGAAGAACACGGAGAGGCAATATAAAGTAAAGGGTGCAACTCTAACGGGGTGCAAAAGATGGACCTGGGTGTATATGTGCATTAGTCATTGAAAGTGGCAGGACAGATTAACAAAGTACACTGTATACTAGACCATATTAGAACATAGAAAAAATACAGCATAAACAGGCCTTTCGGCCCACAAGTTGCGCCGGTCATGTCCCTACCTACCTAGGCTTATATATAGGCTTACCTATAACCCTCAATCCTATTAAGTCCCATGTACTCATTCAGAAGTCTCTTAAAAGACCCTATCGAGTTTGCCTCCACCACCACTGACGGCAGCCAAATAGGGACATAGAACACAAGAGTTTGTATATGACACTGGCTTGGCCTCACCTGGACCAGTGTGTCCAGCTCTGGGTGTGGCATTGAAGGAAAGCATTAGAGAGAGTGCAAGAAAGATTCATGAAAATGGTTCCAGCGATGAGGAAACTCAATTACAAAGATAGAGTGTAGGACTCGAGGATTGTTTTCCTTGGAGAAGAGAAGGTTGAGAGGAGATTTAATAGATGTATTCAAAATCATAAGGGGACTGGACAGAATAAATAGGGAAAGCTGTTGCCACACAAGGCACAGATTTAAGGTAATTCTCAAAAGAAGCAATGTAACATGAGGAAAATATTTTTTCACAGTGAGTGGTTAGGATCTGCAATGCACTACCAGAGTGCAGTACAAGAGTAAAATAAGCAAGAAATATAAAAACAGAGTGTAAGAGATTCTATACTTCTATAAAAAGGAAGAGAGAAGTTAAAGTAAACATCGACCCCTTAAGGGATGAGACTAATCAATTAATAATGGGGAACAACAAAATGGCAGAGACGTTGAACAAGTATTTTGTGTCTGCCTTCAAGAGCACCTCAATAAGGATAGTAGAAATTCAAGAACCATCAGGAAGGGAGGGAGGAACTTAAAACATTCACCATGACTAGAAAAAAAGTACTAGGAAAACTGATGGGACCAAAGCTGACAGGCATAAGAGCCTCCAGCCTAGGGTATTCAACCCTGGCTGGACAGTTGAGGCATTGGTTATAATCTTCCAAATTTCCCTAGATTCTGGAAGGGTCACAGCAGATTTAAAAACTGCAAATATAACACCTCTGTTCAAGGAGGAGAGGGGAGACAGAAAACAGGAAAAGAGAGGCCAGTTAGGCTAATACTTGCAATTGGGAAAGCGCTAGAATTCATAATAAGGAAGCAGTAGCAGGACATTTGGAGAAACATAATTCAATCAAGCAAAGTCAACATTCTTTTGTGGAAGGGAAATAGAGTTTGACAAATTTATTAGAGTTCTTTGAGGATATGTATGACAAGCAGGGTGGACAAAAGGCAACCAGTAGATGTACTGTATTTGGATTTGAAAGGCAGTCAATAAGCTGCCACATAAAAGATTACTACAAAAGCTCATGGTGCTGGAGTATTATATCAGCACGGATAGAGGATTGCTATCTAACAACAAACAAAGTTGGGATAAACGGGTCGTTTTCAGTTTGGCAAGCTATAACTAGTAGAGTGCCACAGGTATCAGTGCTGGGGTCTCAACTATTTGCAATCTTTATTAATGACTAGGATGAATGGGTTGAGTGAATGCAGCCAAATTTGCTGATGATACAAAGAGAGGTAGGAAAACAAGTTGTGAGGAGGACACTGAGGCCTAGCTTTTCATGAAGTCAGGTAGAGTTGGGAGACCTTTAGAAATGGCAATCTGGACCAGTTGCCAGGATTCCCACCCCCATTCCTGTTTCTGGTCATTTTCACAGGTGCGGGATAAGGGCCTGAGTAGTCACTGTGCAGAACTCCTCCCCTCGCCACCTCCATTGCAGTGATGGGTATTTCAAACCCTCTGCAACTGTATCAACACCAGCAGTTCTAACAAATAGTCAGACATTTGTTTTTCCAGATGGCCTCATTATGAATACTTGGCTGAGCTCCTAGAATGGCCAACACACACACATCCCTGTAGGCAATATTGACACAGCTTGCAGAAGAGTTATAGCTTTGCTTGATTTACATCTTTACTATCTTGTAGTAACCTTATCTTTCTTTGAAGAGTTTTTTCAATGCCCGTATGCAAGATGAAAGCTTGAGGGCTGAACAGTCATGATTAGATCTGTGCAGATGTCCCAGTAAACAGAGTCTGTCCTTCTAGCCTCGACATCCGCCTGCCTGTGCTGCCTCTTCAGGAGGCAGTGAGCCCAACCCACCACCCCAGCATGTAAGTTGGTGGAGGCCTCCTTGAGTGGGAAAACATTTGACAGATGGAATATAATATGGGAAAATGGGAGGTCATCCACCTTGCTGGGATTAATAGAAAAGCAGCATATTATTTAAAATGGAGAAAGACTGCAGAATGCTGCAATAGAAGGACCTGGATGTCCTCATACATGCATCGCAAAATGTTGGCATGCAAGTGCAGCAAGTAATTAGAAAGGCAGATGTAATGTTGACCTTTATTGCAGGAGGAATAGAGCAAATACAGTAGGAAGTCTTGCTACAACTGTTCAGAGCAGTTGTGAGACCACACCTAGAGTGCTGCATACAATTTTCATAGAATCCCTACAGTGCAGTAGGGGGCCATTTGGCCTGCACTGACAACAATCCCACCCAGTCCCTATCCCTGTAATCCCACGTATTTACCCTGCTAATCCCCCTAACACTGAGGGGCAATTTTTGCATGACCAACCAATCTAACCCTCATATCTTTGGAGTATGGGAGGAAACCGGAGCACCCGGGGGAAACCCACACAGGCACGGGAAGAATGTGCAAACTCCATGCACACAGCGACCCGAGGCTGGAATTGAACCTGGGTCCCTGTTGCTGTGAGACAGCAGTGCTAGCCACTGTGCCAACCCCTTTTTTAAAGAGAGATATACTCACAACTATATGGAAACAGGTATGGCAGTGGACTCATCCGGTCGTTAAGCTCAACATTACTCATTTAATGCTTTGTGATTGTTCTTTTGTACCCAAGGTGCAAGTTAAATGGTTGCATCCAAATAAAATGCATTGTATTGATTTTCTGCATCTGTCCACTTTTAATGGACAGATGCAAATCAGGCAGAAATTGTATTTTTTTTTGTGTTTATTCTTTCATTAGACGAATACACAAGAGTTTATGCCAATTCAGTGAGATAGCCTTGTTTCGGTTTCACCATAGGTCATGCTACATTCGCAGATATTTTGCTTATTGTAGGCAACCACAGCTCAACACTTACGTGGCGTGGTGCTGAACATGAGGAACTGTTTCAGCAACATGCAATGTAAATTTGGGCAAGAATGTATTTATCTAAAAAATGGCCAATGGATAGGTTAGAGTTACTTAAATATCCAGTTTTTGAACTGCTTGACCAGTATTTAATCCTCAGTACTCTATAGGCTTTTCTCACATTACAGCTGTGATTACACCTCACTTACAAGACTTTGAAACCTCCTGAGGTTACAAAAGAAATTATCTATCTACTGAATTAAAATTTAAGCTGCTATTTAAGTCATTATTTTCCTCCTTCCTGTCATCTTTAAAAGAGCCTCACAGAGTTCAAACTTTCCACTGGGAATGTTATTTCACATGTTACAGATCCTCTGAGCACAATCTCAATTAAAATTGTAATATAGAGCCAGTCAGAATACTACATTTTTTTAACAAGTTCTCGACCTACAGTTAAGAATTAAGATTAAAAACACTGATCTTAGGATACAGATTCCCAAATCATTTAAAGTGACTTGCAATTAGGGCTGACAACCCGACTGACGATGTGGAGATGCCTACTGACAACAGTATAGAATTTATGTTGAACTATCCCACTAACTCCTGCTCTTTGGAAATAAAAACAAAGTAACCCAGAATTTCCTCAGAAATGCACTCTACTGCAGTATCTTCACCAGAGGTACAACAGAAAAGCATAAACCAGGTCTCAGGTCACACTCACCCACTAAAGCTATGGCGGCGCAACAGGAGCTGCTTCAAATTATGCAATTTAGCACATTTGAATCAAAGCTACTATCCAATATAAAAGGCAGCTAAAGTTAAACATTAACTTCTGAACATATTAATTTTGAAGATTTGGAAATGCTTCTTCCCAGTTATATTTGAGTGGGGATGCACAGGGTGATACGAGAAGAGTGACAAGCTGGAAATAAAAGCAAGTGGAGGTAAACAATGGCTCATAACTTCCGAGCTTCAGGGCGTCATATTGGGGGCAGGTACCCCACCCTCCGCTGATCACAGGAAACGTTTGCATAGCTGTTGCCCAGAAGTGCAAACTTCCTCTGGGGAATTGACCTGCACTGCAAGCCATCCAAAATTGTCATTTAAATTGTGAGGTTTTGACTGGGTTAAATCAATAGTGACCTAAAAAGAGAGAAGTATGAAAACCTCAAACGACTGGGTAACTATTGCACAGATCCAGATGGAGACCGACCCTACCTTTCCCCCTCTCCCCCACTCTTCCTGTTCTCTGATATTTAAAAAACTTACGTCAATTTTAATGTGAGGAGTGATGCTGGAAAGCAGATTCACTCCACCCACACACAGCAGCCTTCTCATCCTCCCTCTCACACACACCCACCACCAGTTTCACACACACACACACCTACCCACACACTCAGCCAGCCCCGTCGCGCACACATACACAGCCAGCCCCGTCTCACGCACGCACACGCACACGCCCAGCCCCGTCACACACACGCACACGCCCAGCCCCGTCACACACACGCACACGCCCAGCCCCGTCACACACACGCACACGCCCAGCCCCGTCACACACACGCACACGCCCAGCCCCGTCACACACACGCACACGCCCAGCCCCGTCACACACACGCACACGCCCAGCCCCGTCACACACACGCACACGCCCAGCCCCGTCACACACACGCACACGCCCAGCCCCGTCACACACACGCACACGCCCAGCCCCGTCACACACACGCACACGCCCAGCCCCGTCACGCACACGCCCAGCCCCGTCACGCACACGCCCAGCCCCGTCTCACTCACACACACGCACACGCCCAGCCCCGTCTCACTCACACGCACACGCCCAGCCCCGTCACACACACGCACACGCCCAGCCCCGTCACACACACGCCCAGCCCCGTCACACACACGCACACGCCCAGCCCCGTCACACACACGCACACGCCCAGCCCCGTCACACACACGCACACGCCCAGCCCCGTCACACACACGCACACGCCCAGCCCCGTCACACACACGCACACGCCCAGCCCCGTCACACACACGCACACGCCCAGCCCCGTCACACACACGCACACGCCCAGCCCCGTCACACACACGCACACGCCCAGCCCCGTCACACACACGCACACGCCCAGCCCCGTCACACACACGCACACGCCCAGCCCCGTCACACACACGCACACGCCCAGCCCCGTCACACACACGCACACGCCCAGCCCCGTCACACACACGCACACGCCCAGCCCCGTCACACACACGCACACGCCCAGCCCCGACACACACACGCACACGCCCAGCCCCGACACACACACGCACACACCCAGCCCCGACACACACACACGCCCAGCCCCGACCCACACACACGCCCAGCCCCCACACACACGCCCAGCCCCCACCCACACACGCCCAGCCCCCACCCACACACGCCCAGCCCACACACACACGCCCAGCCCCCACACACACGCCCAGCCCCCACACACACACCCAGCCCCCACACACACCCAGCCCCCACACACACACCCAGCCCCCACACACACACCCAGCCCCCACACACACACCCAGCCCCCACACACACACCCAGCCCCCACACACACACCCAGCCCCCACACACACACCCTGCCCCCACACACACACCCAGCCCCCACACACACACACACGCCCCCACACACACACACACGCCCCCACACACACACCCAGCCCCCACACACACACCCAGCCCCCACACACACACCCAGCCCCCCCCACACACACACCCAGCCCCCACACACACACCCAGCCCCCACACACACACCCAGCCCCCACACACACACCCAGCCCCCACACACACACCCAGCCCCCACACACACACCCAGCCCCCACACACACACCCAGCCCCCACACACACACCCAGCCCCCACCCAGCCCACACACACACGCCCAGCCCACACGCACACGCCCAGCCCACACGCACACGCACAGACACACACACACCCAGCCCCGTCTCACGCGCACACACACACCCAGCCCCGTCGCTCGCGCACGCACGCACGCACACACACACACACGCACACACCCAGCCCCGTCTCACACACCCAGCCCCGTCTCACACACCCAGCCCCGTCTCACACACCCAGCCCCGTCTCACACACCCAGCCCCGTCTCACACACCCAGCCCCGTCTCACACACCCAGCCCCGTCTCACACACCCAGCCCCGTCTCACACACCCAGCCCCGTCTCACACGCACCCAGCCCCGTCTCACACGCACCCAGCCCCGTCTCACACGCACACACCCAGCACCGTCGCACACGCACACACAGCCCTGGGATGCACACACACGCACACCCAGCCCCGTCACACACGCACACACAGCCCCGGGATGCACACACACGCACACCCAGCCCCGTCACACACGCACACACACACCCAGCACCGTTGCACACGCACACACAGCCCCGGGATGCACACACACGCACACCCAGCCCCGTCACACACACACAGCCCCGGGATGCACACACACGCACACACAGCCCCGGGATGCACACACACGCACACACAGCCCCGGGATGCACACACACGCACACCCAGCCCCGTCACACACGCACACCCAGCCCCGTCTCACGCACGCACACACTCAGCCCCGTCTCACGCACGCACACACACAGCCCCGTCTCTCGTGCACACGCACACACACACGCGCACACACACACGCACCCACGCATACACCCAGCCCCGACACACACATGCACACACCCAGCCCCAACACACACACGCACACACCCAGCCCCAACACACACACACCCAGCCCCGACACTCACACACACCCAGCCCCGACACACACACGCACACACTCAGCCCGACACACAAACCCAGCCCCAATGCGCACGCACGCACACACACACACACCCAGCCCCGTCTCTCACACACACACCCAGCCCCGTCACACACACACACACACCCAGCCCCGTCACACACACACACACCCAGCCCCGTCACACACACACACACACCCAGCCCCGTCACACACACACACACCCAGCCCCGTCACACACACACACACACACACCCAGCCCCGTCACACACACACACACACACACCCAGCCCCGTCACACACACACACACCCAGCCCCGTCACACACACACACACACACACCCAGCCCCGTCACACACACACACACACACACCCAGCCCCGTCACACACACACACACACACACACCCAGCCCCGTCACACACACACACACACACACCCAGCCCCGTCACACACACACACACACACACCCAGCCCCGTCACACACACACACACACACACCCAGCCCCGTCACACACACACACACCCAGCCCCGTCACACACACACACACCCAGCCCCGTCACACACACACACACCCAGCCCCGTCACACACACACACACCCAGCCCCGTCACACACACACACACCCAGCCCCGTCACACACACACACACCCAGCCCCGTCTCACACACACACACACCCAGCCCCGTCACACACACACACACACAGCCCCGTCACACACACACACCCAGCCCCGTCACACACACACCCAGCCCCGTCACACACACACCCAGCCCCGTCACACACACACCCAGCCCCGTCACACACACACCCAGCCCCGTCACACACACACCCAGCCCCGTCACACACACACACACGCACCCAGCCCCGTCACACACACACACACGCGCACCCAGCCCCGTCACACACACACACACGCACCCAGCCCCGTCACACACACACACACACCCAGCCCCATCACTCACACACCCACCCAGCCCCGTCTCTCACACACACAAACAACCAGCCCCGTCTCTCACACACACACCCACCCAGCCCCGTCTCTCCCACACACACACACACACCCAGCCCCGTCACACACACACACACCCAGCCCCGTCACACACACACACACACCCAGCCCCGTCACACACACACACACACCCAGCCCCGTCACACACACACACACACCCAGCCCCGTCACACACACACACACACCCAGCCCCGTCACACACACACACACACACACCCAGCCCCGTCACACACACACACACACACACACACACCCAGCCCCGTCACACACACACACACACACACACCCAGCCCCGTCACACACACACACACACCCAGCCCCGTCACACACACACACACACCCAGCCCCGTCACACACACACACACACACCCAGCCCCGTCACACACACACACACACACCCAGCCCCGTCACACACACACACACACACACCCAGCCCCGTCACACACACACACACACACCCAGCCCCGTCACACACACACACACACACACCCAGCCCCGTCACACACACACACACACACACACCCAGCCCCGTCACACACACACACACACACCCAGCCCCGTCACACACACACACCCAGCCCCGTCACACACACACACACACACCCAGCCCCGTCACACACACACACACACACCCAGCCCCGTCACACACACACACACACACACACACACCCAGCCCCGTCACACAC